>NC_047064.1:15033572-15241883 GCF_902459465.1 Asterias rubens | reverse complement strand
ATAATAGTCATTCAAAAAATAGGCCCGGACAATTAAAAACTTTCAGCAATGCTCTGGAATAACTCTGGAACTAAAAATGCCACAGAGATGCAGTTTGTACCTTAGTCATCGTGGCATGTCCCTGCATCCATTTGTTAAAGGTTTAGGGCGACTTGCACACTTCTTGATAGAAAAAAGCTCAAGTAAGCGGGGTTGCTCAGAAACGATTTCAACAACCTCCACTATGGGAGTTTTGTGCACAGAGCTGTCGGAGAGAAAAAACAAATGTAAACCGGGTAATTTCGATCCCATATCATGCTCAATCTTCAAAATTTTACCACCAGAGGATTGCCATGTTCAAGGGCTTTCCTCTCGTACAAAACTTAATGCTCTGACGATTTTTAAGGCGGGGCTAGATGCGACGGCGTGAGCAGGCACCCATTAGAAATTGACGTACACTGTGCGTGTATACAATGTACACAAACACACGGCGCAGTCAGGGAACCCAACCAAAAATAATAGTCATTCAAAAAATAGGCCCGGACAATTAAAAACTTTCAGCAATGCTCTGGAATAACTCTGGAACTAAAAAAGCCAGAGAGATGCAGTTTGTACCTTAGTCATCGTGGCATGTCCCTGCATCCATTTGTTAAAGGTTTAGGGCGACTTGCACACTTCTTGATAGAAAAAAGCTCAATTAAGCGGGGTTGCTCAGAAACGATTTCAACAACCTCCACTATGGGAGTTTTGTGCACAGAGCTGTCGGAGAGAAAAACAAAATGTACAATGGGTAATTTCGGGCCCAGTATCATGCTCAAGCTTCAAATCTTCAAAATTTTACCACCACAGGATTGCCATGTTCAAGGGCTTTCCTCTCGTACAAAACTTAATGCTCTGACGATTTTTAAGGCGGGGCTAGATGCGACGGCGTGAGCAGGCACCCATTAGAAATTGACGTACACTGTGCGTGTATACAATGTACACAAACACACGGCGCAGTCAGGGAACCCAACCAAAAATAATAGTCATTCAAAAAATAGGCCCGGACAATTAAAAACTTTCAGCAATGCTCTGGAATAACTCTGGAACTAAAAAGCCAGAGAGATGCAGTTTGTACCTTAGTCATCGTGGCATGTCCCTGCATCCATTTGTTAAAGGTTTAGGGCGACTTGCACACTTCTTGATAGAAAAAAGCTCAAGTAAGCGGGGTTGCTCAGAAACGATTTCAACAACCTCCACTATGGGAGTTTTGTGCACAGAGCTGTCGGAGAGAAAAACAAAATGTACAACGGGTAATTTCGATCCCAGTATCATGCTCAATCTTCAAAATTTTACCACCACAGGATTGCCATGTTCAAGGGCTTCCTCTCGTACAAAACTTAATGCTCTGACGATTTTTAAGGCGGGGCTAGATGCGACGGCGTGAGCAGGCACCCATTATAAATTGACGTACACTGTGCGTGTATACAATGTACACAAACACACGGCGCAGTCAGGGAACCCAACCAAAACTAATAGTCATTCAAAAAATAGGCCCGGACAATTAAAAACTTTCAGCAATGCTCTGGAATAACTCTGGAAC
Organism: Asterias rubens; assembly: GCF_902459465.1. Lineage (NCBI taxonomy): Eukaryota > Metazoa > Echinodermata > Asteroidea > Forcipulatida > Asteriidae > Asterias > Asterias rubens. The sequence continues at coordinate 15,240,322 of NC_047064.1, read as the reverse complement.
TAAAAATGCCACAGAGATGCAGTTTGTACCTTAGTCATCGTGGCATGTCCCTGCATCCATTTGTTAAAGGTTTAGGGCGACTTGCACACTTCTTGATAGAAAAAACCTCAATTAAGCGGGGTTGCTCAGAAACGATTTCAACAACCTCCACTATGGGAGTTTTGTGCACAGAGCTGTCGGAGAGAAAAACAAAATGTACAACGGGTAATTTCGATCCCAGTATCATGCTCAATCTTCAAAATTTTACCACCACAGGATTGCCATGTTCAAGGGCTTTCCTCTCGTACAAAACTTAATGCTCTGACGATTTTTAAGGCGGGGCTAGATGCGACGGCGTGAGCAGGCACCCATTAGAAATTGACGTACACTGTGCGTGTATACAATGTACACAAACACACGGCGCAGTCAGGGAACCCAACCAAAACTAATAGTCATTCAAAAATAGGCCCGGACAATTAAAAACTTTCAGCAATGCTCTGGAATAACTCTGAAACTAAAAAAGCCAGAGAGATGCAGTTTGTACCTTAGTCATTCTGGCATGTCCCTGCATCCATTTGTTAAAGGTTTAGGGCGACTTGCACACTTCTTGATAGAAAAAACCTCAATTAAGCGGGGTTGCTCAGAAACGATTTCAACAACCTTCACTATGGGAGTTTTGTGCACAGAGCTGTCGGAGAGAAAAACAAAATGTACAATGGGTAATTTCGGTCCCAGTATCATGCTCAAGCTTCAAAATCTTCAAAATTTTACCACCACAGGATTGCCATGTTCAAGGGCTTTCCTCTCGTACAAAACTTAATGCTCTGACGATTTTTAAGGCGGGGCTAGATGCGACGGCGTGAGCAGGCACCCATTAGAAATTGACGTACACTGTGCGTGTATACAATGTACACAAACACACGGCGCAGTCAGGGAACCCAACCAAAAATAATAGTCATTCAAAAAATAGGCCCGGACAATTAAAAACTTTCAGCAATGCTCTGGAATAACTCTGGAACTAAAAAAGCCAGAGAGATGCAGTTTGTACCTTAGTCATCGTGGCATGTCCCTGCATCCATTTGTTAAAGGTTTAGGGCGACTTGCACACTTCTTGATAGAAAAAAGCTCAAGTAAGCGGGGTTGCTCAGAAACGATTTCAACAACCTCCACTATGGGAGTTTTGTGCACAGAGCTGTCGGAGAAAAAAACAAAATGTAAACCGGGTAATTTCGATCCCATATCATGCTCAATCTTCAAAATTTTACCACCAGAGGATTGCCATGTTCAAGGGCTTTCCTCTCGTACAAAACATAATGCTCTGACGATTTTTAAGGCGGGGCTAGATGCGACGGCGTGAGCAGGCACCCATTAGAAATTGACGTACACTGTGCGTGTATACATAGTACACAAACACACGGCGCAGTCAGGGAACCCAACCAAAAATAATAGTCATTCAAAAAATAGGCCCGGACAATTAAAAACTTTCAGCAATGCTCTGGAATAACTCTGAAACTAAAAATGCCACAGAGATGCAGTTTGTACCTTAGTCATCGTGGCATGTCCCTGCATCCATTTGTTAAAGGTTTAGGGCGACTTGCACACTTCTTGATAGAAAAAAGCTCAAGTAAGCGGGGTTGCTCAGAAACGATTTCAACAACCTCCACTATGGGAGTTTTGTGCACAGAGCTGTCGGAGAAAAAAACAAAATGTAAACCGGGTAATTTCGATCCCATATCATGCTCAATCTTCAAAATTTTACCACCAGAGGATTGCCATGTTCAAGGGCTTTCCTCTCGTACAAAACATAATGCTCTGACGATTTTTAAGGCGGGGCTAGATGCGACGGCGTGAGCAGGCACCCATTAGAAATTGACGTACACTGTGCGTGTATACAATGTACACAAACACACGGCGCAGTCAGGGAACCCAACCAAAATAATAGTCATTCAAAAAATAGGCCCGGACAATTAAAAACTTTCAGCAATGCTCTGGAATAACTCTGGAACTAAAAAAAGCCAGAGAGATGCAGTTTGTACCTTAGTCATCGTGGCATGTCCCTGCATCCATTTGTTAAAGGTTTAGGGCGACTTGCACACTTCTTGATAGAAAAAAGCTCAATTAAGCGGGGTTGCTCAGAAACGATTTCAACAACCTCCACTATGGGAGTTTTGTGCACAGAGCTGTCGGAGAGAAAAAACAAAATGTACAATGGGTAATTTCGATCCCAGTATCATGCTCAATCTTCAAAATTTTACCACCACAGGATTGCCATGTTCAAGGGCTTTCCTCTCGTACAAAACTTAATGCTCTGACGATTTTTAAGGCGGGGCTAGATGCGACGGCGTGAGCAGGCACCCATTAGAAATTGACGTACACTGTGCGTGTATACAATGTACACAAACACACGGCGCAGTCAGGGAACCCAACCAAAAATAATAGTCATTCAAAAAATAGGCCCGGACAATTAAAAACTTTCAGCAATGCTCTGGAATAACTCTGGAACTAAAAAATGCTAGGGAGATGCAGTTTGTACCTTAGTCATCCTGGCATGTTCCTGCGTCCATTTGTTAAAGGTTTAGGGCGACTTGCACACTTCTTAATAGAAAAAGCTCAATTAAGCGGGGTTGCTCAGAAACGATTTCAACAACCTCCACTATGGGAGTTTTGTGCACAGAGCTGTCGGAGAAAAAAACAAAATGTAAACCGGGTAATTTCGATCCCATATCATGCTCAATCTTCAAAATTTTACCACCAGAGGATTGCCATGTTCAAGGGCTTTCCTCTCGTACAAAACATAATGCTCTGACGATTTTTAAGGCGGGGCTAGATGCGACGGAGTGAGCAGGCACCCATTAGAAATTGACGTACACTGTGCGTGTATACAATGTACACAAACACACGGCGCAGTCAGGGAACCCAACCAAAACTAATAGTCATTCAAAAAATAGGCCCGGACAATTAAAAACTTTCAGCAATGCTCTGGAATAACTCTGGAACTAAAAAAGCCAGAGAGATGCAGTTTGTACCTTAGTCATCGTGGCATGTCCCTGCATCCATTTGTTAAAGGTTTAGGGCGACTTGCACACTTCTTGGTAGAAAAAAGCTCAAGTAAGCGGGGTTGCTCAGAAACGATTTCAACAACCTCCACTATGGGAGTTTTGTGCACAGAGCTGTCGGAGAGAAAAACACAATGTACAATGGGTAATTTCGATCCCAGTATCATGCTCAAGCTTCAAAATCTTCAAACTTTTACCACCACAGGATTGCCATGTTCAAGGGCTTTCCTCTCGTACAAAACTTAATGCTCTGACGATTTTTAAGGCGGGGCTAGATGCGACGGCGTGAGCAGGCACCCATTATAAATTGACGTACACTGTGCGTGTATACAATGTACACAAACACACGGCGCAGTCAGGGAACCCAACCAAAAATAATAGTCATTCAAAAAATAGGCCCGGACAATTAAAAACTTTCAGCAATGCTCTGGAATAACTCTGGAACTAAAAATGCCACAGAGATGCAGTTTGTACCTTAGTCATCGTGGCATGTCCCTGCATCCATTTGTTAAAGGTTTAGGGCGACTTGCACACTTCTTGATAGAAAAAACCTCAATTAAGCGGGGTTGCTCAGAAACGATTTCAACAACCTCCACTATGGGAGTTTTGTGCACAGAGCTGTCGGAGAGAAAAACAATATGTACAACGGGTAATTTCGATCCCAGTATTATGCTCAATCTTCAAAATTTTACCACCACAGGAGTGCCATGTTCAAGGGCTTCCCTCTCGTACAAAACATAATGCTCTGACGATTTTTAAGGCGGGGCTAGATGCGACGGCGTGAGCAGGCACCCATTAGAAATTGACGTACACTGTGCGTGTATACAATGTACACAAACACACGGCGCAGTCAGGGAACCCAACCAAAACTAATAGTCATTCAAAAATAGGCCCGGACAATTAAAAACTTTTAGCAATGCTCTGGAATAACTCTGACACTAAAAAAGCCAGAGAGATGCAGTTTGTACCTTAGTCATTCTGGCATGTCCCTGCATCCATTTGTTAAAGGTTTAGGGCGACTTGCACACTTCTTGATAGAAAAAACCTCAATTAAGCGGGGTTGCTCATAAACGATTTCAACAAATTTCACTATGGGAGTTTTGTGCACAGAGCTGTCGGAGAGAAAAACAAAATGTACAATGGGTAATTTCGGTCCCAGTATCATGCTCAAGCTTCAAAATCTTCAAAATTTTACCACCACAGGATTGCCATGTTCAAGGGCTTTCCTCTCGTACAAAACTTAATGCTCTGACGATTTTTAAGGCGGGGCTAGATGCGACGGCGTGAGCAGGCACCCATTAGAAATTGACGTACACTGTGCGTGTATACAATGTACACAAACACACGGCGCAGTCAGGGAACCCAACCAAAAATAATAGTCATTCAAAAAATAGGCCCGGACAATTAAAAACTTTCAGCAATGCTCTGGAATAACTCTGGAACTAAAAAAGCCAGAGAGATGCACTTTGTACCTTAGTCATCGTGGCATGTCCCTGCATCCATTTGTTAAAGGTTTAGGGCGACTTGCACACTTCTTGGTAGAAAAAAGCTCAAGTAAGCGGGGTTGCTCAGAAACGATTTCAACAACCTCCACTATGGGAGTTTTGTGCACAGAGCTGTCGGAGAGAAAAACACAATGTACAATGGGTAATTTCGATCCCAGTATCACGCTCAAGCTTAAAAATCTTCAAACTTTTACCACCACAGGATTGCCATGTTCAAGGGCTTTCCTCTCGTACAAAACTTAATGCTCTGACGATTTTTAAGGCGGGGCTAGATGCGACGGCGTGAGCAGGCACCCATTATAAATTGACGTACACTGTGCGTGTATACAATGTACACAAACACACGGCGCAGTCAGGGAACCCAACCAAAAATAATAGTCATTCAAAAAATAGGCCCGGACAATTAAAAACTTTCAGCAATGCTCTGGAATAACTCTGGAACAAAAAATGCCACAGAGATGCAGTTTGTACCTTAGTCATCGTGGCATGTCCCTGCATCCATTTGTTAAAGGTTTAGGGCGACTTGCACACTTCTTGATAGAAAAAACCTCAATTAAGCGGGGTTGCTCAGAAACGATTTCAACAACCTCCACTATGGGAGTTTTGTGCACAGAGCTGTCGGAGAGAAAAACAATATGTACAACGGGTAATTTCGATCCTAGTATCATGCTCAATCTTCAAAATTTTACCACCACAGGATTGCCATGTTCAAGGGCTTCCCTCTCGTACAAAACTTAATGCTCTGACGATTTTTAAGGCGGGGCTAGATGCGACGGAGTGAGCAGGCACCCATTAGAAATTGACGTACACTGTGCGTGTATACAATGTACACAAACACACGGCGCAGTCAGGGAACCCAACCAAAAATAATAGTCATTCAAAAAATAGGCCCGGACAATTAAAAACTTTCAGCAATGCTCTGGAATAACTCTGGACCAGAAAATGCTAGGGAGATGCAGTTTGTACCATAGTCATCCTGGCATGTTCCTGCGTCCATTCGTTAAAGGTTGAGGGCGACTTGCACACTTCTTGATAAAAAAAGCTCAATTAAGCGCGGTTGCTCAGAAACGATTTCAACAACCTTCACTAGGGGAGTTTTGAGCACAGAGCTGTCGGAGAGAAAAACACCATGTACAATGGGTAATTTCGGTCCCAGTATCATGCTCAAGCTTCAAAATCTTCAAAATGTTACCACCACAGGATTGCCAAGTTCAAGGGCTTTCCTCTCGTACAAAACTTAATGCTCTGACGATTTTTAAGGCGGGGCTAGATGCGACGGCGTGAGCAGGCACCCATTAGAAATTGACGTACACTGTGCGTGTATACAACGTAAACAAAGACACGGCGCAGTCAGGGAACCCAACCAAAAATAATAGTCATTCAAAAAATAGGCCCGGACAATTAAAAACTTTCAGCAATGCTCTGGAATAACTCTGGAACTAAAAATGCCACAGAGATGCAGTTTGTACCTTAGTCATCGTGGCATGTTCCTGCGTCCATTTTTTAAAGGTTTAGGGCGACTTGCACACTTCTTAATAGAAAAAAGCTCAATTAAGCGGGGTTGCTCAGAAACGATTTCAACAACCTTCACTATGGGAGTTTTGTGCACAGAGCTGTCGGAGAGAAAAACACAATGTACAATGGGTAATTTCGATCCCAGTATCATGCTCAAGCTTCAAAATTTTACCACCACAGGATTGCCATGTTCAAGGGCTTCCCTCTCGTACAAAACTTAATGCTCTGACGATTTTTAAGGCGGGGCTAGATGCGACGGAGTGAGCAGGCACCCATTAGAAATTGACGTACACTGTGCGTGTATACAATGTACACAAACACACGGCGCAGTCAGGGAACCCAACCAAAAATAATAGTCATTCAAAAAATAGGCCCGGATATATAAAAACTTTCATCAATGCTCTGGAATAACTCTGGACCAGAAAATGCTAGGGAGATGCAGTTTGTACCATAGTCATCCTGGCATGTTCCTGCGTCCATTCGTTAAAGGTTGAGGGCGACTTGCACACTTCTTGATAAAAAAAAGCTCAATTAAGCGCGGTTGCTCAGAAACGATTTCAACAACCTTCACTAGGGGAGTTTTGTGCACAGAGCTGTCGGAGAGAAAAACACAATGTACAATGGGTAATTTCGGTCCCAGTATCATGCTCAAGCTTCAAAATCTTCAAAATGTTACCACCACAGGATTGCCACGTTCAAGGGCTTTCCTCTCGTACAAAACTTAATGCTCTGACGATTTTAAAGGCGGGGCTAGATGCGACGGCGTGAGCAGGCACCCATTAGAAATTGACGTACACTGTGCGTGTATACAACGTATACAAAGACACGGCGCAGTCAGGATTCCAACCAACAATAGGGGGGTCATTCAAAAAATAGGCCCGGACAATTAAAAACTTTCAGCAATGCTCTGGAATAACTCTGGACCAAAAAATGCTAGGGAGATGCAGTTTGTACCATAGTCATCCTGGCATGTTCCTGCGTCCATTTTTTAAAGGTTTAGGGCGACTTGCACACTTCTTGATAGAAAAAACCTCAAGTAGGCGGGGTTGCTCAGAAACGATTTCAACAACCTCCACTATGGGAGTTTTGTGCACAGAGCTGTCGGAGAGAAAAACAAAATGTACAACGGGTAATTTCGATCCCAGTATCATGCTCAATCTTCAAAATTTTACCACCGCAGGATTGCCATGTTCAAGGGCTTCCCTCTCGTACAAAACTTAATGCTCTGACGATTTTTAAGGCGGGGCCAGATGCGACGGCGCGAGCAGGCACCCAATAGAAATTGACGTACACTGTGCGTGTATACAACGTACACAAAGACACGGCGCATTCAGGATTCCAACCAACAATAGGGGGGGTCATTCAAAAAATAGGCCCGGACAATTAAAAACTTTCAGCAATGCTCTGGAATAACTCTGGACCAAAAAATGCTAGGGAGATGCAGTTTGTACCATAGTCATCCTGGCATGTTCCTGCGTCCATTTCTTAAAGGTTTAGGGCGACTTGCACACTTCTTGATAGAAAAAAGCTCAAGTAGGCGGGGTTGCTCAGAAACGATTTCAACAACCTCCACTATGGGAGTTTTGTGCACAGAGCTGTCGGAGAGAATATCAGGTGTGGCCCTCAGCTCGTCTGGCAAGAATTCCAGAGACGCGGTGCGCAGCTGTAAAAGGCACGGTCTACGTAACTTGCCAGACGAGTTTTGGGAACATAGAGTATGTGTGATGATGATGATGATCTAAGGCCTGGTCTGATGTTACGTTGTTGTAAAAGATGTGTAATGTAGCAATTATAGCGTTGAAAAGCGTATTAAACCGTTTGTTATAGAATGCATATGATTAGAGAGATATTTTAAAACGAACTTAACAAGCCTCCCTACGGGATTTTTGTGCACAGAGAAAATCAAAAGTACAACGGGTCAATTTGACCCGAAATCATTGTCAATCTAAACAAGTTTAGACCCATTGGATGGACAATTTCAAGGGCTTTCCTGTCGTACAAAAATTAGTGCTATGAGGATTTTCAAAGCGACGCTAGAGGCCAGGGAGTACACCCGACACACCCCATAAATTTGGGACATTTAATGCATGAAACACACGGCATGTGGTCATTATTGGAGAAAACAAATATATGCCTTGAAAAAAAAGCCCGGACTTATAAAAACTTTCAGCTATGCTTTTGAATCATTCTGGAACTAAAAACGATAGAGAGACGCAGTTTGTACCTGCGTCATCCTGGCATGTCCTTGAATTCAAATTTCAAAGTTTTAGAGCGGCTTCCAGACTTCTTGATACCGAAAATTAAAAGTAGGCGGCTGTGCTCCGAAACGAACTCAACAAGCCTCCCTACGGGATTTTTGTGCACAGAGAAAATCAAAAGAACAACGGGTCAATTTGACCCAAAATCATTGCTCAATCTTAACAAGTTGTAACCCATTGGATGGAAAATTTCAAGGGCTTTCCTCTCGTACAAAAATTAGTGCTATGAGGATTTTCAAAGCGACGCTACAGGCCAGGGAGTACACCCGACACACCCCATAAATTTGGGACATTTAATGCATGAAACACACGGCATGTGGTCATTATTGGAGAAAACAAATATATGCCTTGAAAAAAAAGCCCGGACTTATAAAAACTTTCAGCTATGCTTTTGAATCATTCTGGAACTAAAAACGATAGAGAGACGCAGTTTGTACCTGCGTCATCCTGGCATGTCCTTGAATTCAAATTTCAAAGTTTTAGAGCGGCTTCCAGACTTCTTGATACCGAAAATTAAAAGTAGGCGGCTGTGCTCCGAAACGAACTCAACAAGCCTCCCTACGGGATTTTTGTGCACAGAGAAAATCAAAAGAACAACGGGTCAATTTGACCCAAAATCATTGCTCAATCTTAACAAGTTGTAACCCATTGGATAGACAATTTCAAGGGCTTTCCTCTCGTACAAAAATTAGTGCTATGAGGATTTTCAAAGCGACGCTACAGGCCAGGGAGTACACCCGACACACCCCATAAATTTGGGACATTTAATGCATGAAACACACGGCATGTGGTCATTATTGGAGAAAACAAATATATGCGGTGAAAAAAAACGCCCGGACTTATAAAAACTTTCAGCTATGCTTTTGAATCATTCTGGAACTAAAAACGATAGAGAGACGCAGTTTGTACCTGCGTCATCCTGGCATGTCCTTGAATTCAAATTTCAAAGTTTTAGAGCGGCTTCCAGACTTCTTGATACCGAAAATTAAAAGTAGGCGGCTGTGCTCCGAAACGAACTCAACAAGCCTCCCTACGGGATTTTTGTGCACAGAGAAAATCAAAAGAACAACGGGTCAATTTGACCCAAAATCATTGCTCAATCTTAACAAGTTGTAACCCATTGGATAGACAATTTCAAGGGCTTTCCTCTCGTACAAAAATTAGTGCTATGAGGATTTTCAAAGCGACGCTACAGGCCAGGGAGTACACCCGACACACCCCATAAATTTGGGACATTTAATGCATGAAACACACGGCATGTGGTCATTATTGGAGAAAACAAATATATGCGGTGAAAAAAAACGCCCGGACTTATAAAAACTTTCAGCTATGCTTTTGAATCATTCTGGAACTAAAAACGATAGAGAGACGCAGTTTGTACCTGCGTCATCCTGGCATGTCCTTGAATTCAAATTTCAAAGTTTTAGAGCGGCTTCCAGACTTCTTGATACCGAAAATTAAAAGTAGGCGGCTGTGCTCCGAAACGAACTCAACAAGCCTCCCTACGGGATTTTTGTGCACAGAGAAAATCAAAAGAACAACGGGTCAATTTGACCCAAAATCATTGCTCAATCTTAACAAGTTGTAACCCATTGGATAGACAATTTCAAGGGCTTTCCTCTCGTACAAAAATTAGTGCTATGAGGATTTTCAAAGCGACGCTACAGGCCAGGGAGTACACCCGACACACCCCATAAATTTGGGACATTTAATGCATGAAACACACGGCATGTGGTCATTATTGGAGAAAACAAATATATGCGGTGAAAAAAAAACCCGGACTTATAAAAACTTTCAGCTATGCTTTTGAATCATTCTGGAACTAAAAACGATAGAGAGACGCAGTTTTGACCTGCGTCATCCTGGCATGTCCCTGAATTCAAATTTCAAAGTTTAAGAGCGGCTCCCAGACTTCTTGATACCGAAAGTTAAAAGTAGGCGGCTGTGCTCCGAAACGAACTCAACAAGCCTCCCTACGGGATTTTTGTGCACAGAGAAAAATCAAAAGTCATCCTGGCATGTCCCTGAATTTTCAAAGCGACGCTACAGGCCAGGGAGTACACCCGACACACCCCATAAATTTGGGACATTTAATGCATGAAACACACGGCATGTGGTCATTATTGGAGAAAACAAATATATGCGGTGAAAAAAAACGCCCGGACTTATAAAAACTTTCAGCTTTGCTTTTGAATCATTCTGGAACTAAAAACGATAGAGAGACGCAGTTTTGACCTGCGTCATCCTGGCATGTCCCTGAATTCAAATTTCAAAGTTTAAGAGCGGCTCCCAGACTTCTTGATACCGAAAGTTAAAAGTAGGCGGCTGTGCTCCGAAACGAACTCAACAAGCCTCCCTACGGGATTTTTGTGCACAGAGAAAAATCAAAAGTCATCCTGGCATGTCCCTGAATTCAAATTTCAAAGTTTTAGAGCGGCTTCCAGACTTCTTGATACCGAAAATTAAAAGTAGGCGGCTGTGCTCCGAAATCTCCCCCCCCCCCAAAAAAAAGGGGGCGGACTCTGCGGGAAACCTACGCACGCGCATTATGTTTCCCCCCGATTTTGAGGGAGATTTAACGAAATGTGCCAAGACTCTCCTGTGATAGCGGTTCGTGGTTGATAGCGCGTTGGGGGTGATAGCGCGCTCTCTTGTTACAAATCCAGGAGAGTCTTGAACCAGGACTATACGTACACCCGATTTATTCCGGGACGAATTTTGTCGTTTTCCTTTGTACATATGCTTGAAATTGGGTGATAACAATGCTGTACAACCACAGAGAAAGGTCCTTTGTGATCAAACGCAAGGCCTTAGCCACAAAACAGCGGTATTTCTCATGTTTAAAAGGTACAGTACCATCTATATAGCCAAAGGAATGTAGAACGTTCAGTGTTTAAATCTAACTGGTACAATAGATTGCATAATGGCTATAGAACTAATTCTGGCCAAAAGAATAAGCTCAGGACATACCGTATCTTCAAACCCAGTTTGAGTTTGAGTTTTATTTACGTTGTGTTAATTATAATATCGCCATTGTTTGGCCCAATTCAGATGCTCTTCACACTAGCTACTTATTGAACTATAGAGAGGTTTATTAGGTTAGAGTCAAGCCAAAAGAATTGCCCGCATCGTCGCCCTGATGTTGAAACAGAAATCCATTTTCTGCTTTAAATTGCCCATTAAACAACGACCTTATGAATATTATGTTGGTTTATGTTATTAATAAATAATATAACTTTTAAATTCTTGGTGGGGAAGATAGATTTCAGTTTTTGATGGACACTCCTGATGAAGCTATAATTGCTACATTGCGGAGACCGTGCCTTTTCCAGCTGCGCACCGCGTCTCTGGAATTCCTTGCCAGACGAGCTGAGGGCCACACCTGATCTTTCTACTTTCAAACACAACCTCAAGTCTCATCTGTTTAATTTGTCAGCTGACTAGCTTCCGGCGCCTTTGAATCGATCTATTCCAGATACTGCGCGCCTTATAAATTTTATGTTACTACTATTATTATTTATTCATTGCGTCGCAAAGTATGTCTTTTTATTTACCGTTTAAAAAATCAAACTGTGTAAACAAGGCTTTACACATTACCTTGGATCGGCCGAGTAGGTCTTTGAAAAGCATTTGTAACCGTTTTTTAAGAAAATGCATATGATTAGAAAGATATTTTAAAAATAGAATATAATGATCCACACAAGTATTACTCGAAATTGCGTGGTTTTCCTTTTACCTTGTCGACAAACACGGCCGGCCGTTTATGGGAGTAAACAAATAATTGACTCCCATTTAATGGCCGACCGTGTCAGTTCTTAAAGTATAAGGAAAACCACGCAATTTTGAAGCAAATGTGTGTGGATCACTGTATTCTACTTTTAAAACATCTTTCTAAACCATATATGCATTTTATAACAAACTGTTACAAACGCTTTTCAAAGACCAACTCGACCGATCCAAGGCAGTGTGTTCCTTTCACACTCCTTTCCTTATGACTTCTTCACTAATTGTTATTTATTATTACAATTTTACCCTCCCCGTTTCGGAAAAAAAATCAAATACATTACAATACAATTAAATTATAGTATATATGTGCGTTCGTTTAGCTTACCCCTGGGTAAACCCCGGTGTGTGGCGTTTTTTTTTTTACAGGACAACCGTGGGTAATTATCTGCACACGTTCGTCCTGGACCAAAAAAAAGCCACACACCGGGATCGACCGGGGGAAGCTAAACGAACGCACCCATTATAGACAGGTGGGGGTACGGCGTACAACAGCTTACCACTTGCTGAGTTAGACACGTCCTGCCGTGTTCAGACGCTATCACTCGGCGCTCAAAATGGCGGCAAACTTCACTGTTTGAGCTCTCCTTCAGATGCATTTCCTGATTGTATTTCCATGCATGTCCTGCATCAGTCCATAGACAAATTTTGGTGATCATTGCTACCTTCTTGTGACGGATGATAAGACCTTTGATGAAGCTGAACTGTATACTGTCAGAGTTTGTCACGCCTTGGCAGACCACTCCCAACTGGCGTATGAGCCAAGACTTCATGGTCAAAATAATTGAAGCGGTAAAAGGGTCTTGTGTGGAGATGCGTTATGGCCGCTTGTGGAATGACACGCCTTGCACCGGGGTGTTGAGATTCATGTGTTAATGACCTGAAACATTTCAAGCGTACTCTGTTTAATCAAGATGAGCACAACTCGTCAAAAGTCATCGGGAAAGTAAATGAACAAATAAAGGCATGAATGAAATGTAATAATTGTACCTGTTTGTGACCTGTGGGTGGCAGACAAAATTAAGACCTCGTTATAAGTGCTGAATTTAATGGCAATGAACACTGTTGGTAATTAGTAGTGCTGAAATTAAAGGCAATGAACACTGTTGGTAATTACTCAAAATAATTATTAGCATAAAAACTTTCTTGGTAATGAGTTATGGGGAGAGGTTGATAGTATAACACAATTTGAGAAACAGCTCCCTCAGAAGTAACGTAGTTTTCAAGAAAACAATTTTTTTCCACGAATTTGATTAAAGGCACTGTACACGTTTGGTAATTGTCAAAGACCCGTGTTCTCAATTGGTGTATCCCATCATAAGCATACAATAACAAGCCTGTGAAAATTTGGGCTCAATCGGTCATCGAAGTTGCGAGAAAATGATGAAAGAAAAAACACCCTTGTTGGACGAATTTGTGTGCTTTCAAATGGGAATAAAAGACTACTAGCTAGAAGTCTTTTATTATTTTAGTGAGAAATTACCTCTTTCTCAAAAACTACGTTATTTCAGATGAAGTCGTTTCCCACAATGTTTTACACTATCAACAGCTCTCCAATGCTCGTTACCAAGTCAGTTTTTAAGTTAATATTTCTTTTGAGTAATTACCAAACGTGTACTTTTCCTTTAATAGACCTCAACATTAGATTTTGAATTTTAGGTCCCGAAATCAAGTAGTCTGGTTCCCAGACCCCAAAATCTCCGACTAGGCTCTGTCGAATTTAGGGTCCGGTATCACCCAAAATCACGTAACCAAAAAGGAGGAATTCCTTCTTCTCGAAGTTATCCGAAATGATCCGAACGGGTTGTCGTCATTCGGACAGTATCGTTTGCTTCAAAATGATTAAGCTACGTTTCAGAGTGCAATGCCATTATTATTTTGCACAGGGTAATTTTATGCAATACAGCAAGTGAAAAGAATGGTTTTTTGACAATTACCAATAGTGTCCAGGCCTTTAAGCTTTGTTGATTCCGTCTGTTTCTAAGGTGTTGTTATGGACATAATTGAAGACCAAATCAAAGGGGGAGCCGCGTTGGCTGATTCGGACACGGCCTATATATGACGAGGTGAATGTAACTTTAAAAGTTCAGCCGGCTAGGCAAGGCACAAATTGACATACTACTTTAGCAGCTCAAATACAAAACAAAAGGTCAGATTTGACCCGGATTCCGGGTCCCAGTTGACCTAACCCATATCCGAGAGGGTAAACCTTTCTTCGGTACGGCAGTGAGATGGAATAGCCCATATTATGCATGTCCCGATGCGCATGATCAGAACCGCCCAAACCACCATTTTGAAGCAATGTGGCCGGTACACAACCTTGCATATTTATATTTAATGAAAACTTCTAAAGGCGTTCAGATTAGCAGGTTGAATGTTTGTGTTTAACTCTAGGCCTCCTCGGTTTCCCAAGTTGGCGGTAGTGTTTGCCTATGACATGGGCTCTAATAGACAGACCGATTGCGCTACCAATGTTTACATGTGATCACGTGCCCTATAGTGGGTATAGAAAAACACAGCTACACAGTAAAGACATGTGAAGACTCGTACCGATGGATCACAATATTGGCTGTATTTTCAATAAATAACACTTTTGACTAAAAACGGAGCCCTTTTTATAAAGTTGAATATTGTGACATTGATTTAAATCACATTTACTGTTTGATGTTTCCAGTATTCTACTACAAAAGAGGTTTATTTTGAGAGTAGGGTTAGAATACGTAAAATTACTGGGGTTTGAGCGAGCTCCTCACGCGCAGTGGATTTTGCGTTGTGCACGGCGTGAAGTTGGGCTGTGATAAGGGAGATCGCGAAGTTGTCCGACTCATAGCTGACAGCTACCCCTTCCAATCAAATAATATTTGAGGGTGAAAATAAAGGGATTTGCAGCTTCATAATAATATATTTTTGTTGAAAATGTTGCCAGGAAAATCATTAGAATGAGGGCATGTAAAACCACACTTTCCGTGCACAAACACATGACATCGTGTGAAGATTCTCTTGGAATTTCCTATTTGGTGGAACTTTGTTTACCCTCACTGGCATTGTTTAGCCATTGGTAAGGTCTCATATGACAAACTCCGGAATATACTTCAGTGATTTCAAGAATTGAGTCTCTATTGAGCCAAAAATGGCAACAGTAATCGTGTCTTCTTATAGCACGTTTATATGCAGTACGCCGTGTTTGTTTACATTTTACCCACTATTGTCACGTGAGGCACTGAGCCAATCGGTCTATTGATTATGACCATGAAAACATCAGTTTTTAAGCACCAACACTGTAGCGCAGTGCGTGAGGTGCTGGGACTGTTTCAGCAACTCGGATCATCCGGTCCGGGTTCGAATACCGTCTGTCTCTAATATAGATTCAAGGCTTTTTGCTGCCCCTGATGGGACAGTGTGATTGGGATCTGCCTTGCTTTCTCCCCTAAAGGGACAGGGCCCGCGTAGTGGCTAGGGTTCGAGGCAGGGGGGGATGTGCTCTGGGTCGGATGCAAGTCCTGAAGGGTCCTATATGGCAATGGGGAGGGGCCAGTGTGTGCCATTAACTGAACCGGCGCCTGAATGCCTGACACTTCCGGAGCGTAACCTTTTATATTTTTCCACCAGATTAAATAATTTGTATTACTAAATTTCTTGACTTAGTTCGGGCACCCTCGGTAGTCTAGTTGGTAAGACACTGCTCTAAAATAGCAAGGGTCCTGGGTTCGAATCCCTCCCGAGTTATATTTTTTTGCACAGGACTCGGGAAAGCACTGAGTAAACAGTGCCAATACACATCGGTGTATGGGTAAAAACCAAATTTAATTTTCTTTATATATTTATATATATACTTATTATTGTATGTTGTTATTATTTATCACGCATACTAGTAGGACTAGTATCTGATCTCAACTGGGTGTTCCAACATTTGTTGTGATTCACTTAAAGAATTTGTTTCAATGAAGACGGGAATAAAACTGAGATTGGGAAAGCCAAATTCTATCTATCTCTCTCGCAAGACGCGCTACAATTCTAGATGTGGTTTTCACTTAGACACACACACTTCCCTCCCCAATTAGTTCTAAATTTGCAGTGCGCCGTGCGCCGTGTTTGTTTACATCAAATACCCACTATACACGTAGGTCATGTGACGCAATCGGTCTGTTGTTAGCTCTTAAAACTGACAGCCAGCCTCGTGTCTCTTCACTTCTTTAAAATTCTAAAAAACAGTTTACAATAGTTGAGGACTAAAATAACACATAATACATTAATACAAATCATACATAATTATAGTCAACGGCGACTTCCAGCATTGATGCCCATTTATCGTGCCTTCAATGTGTGCTTGGAAAATCAGGAATTCTTTAGAGAATTGGGGGGGGGGGTGGGTACTTATGTACAAGAGGACAATAGTGTGCTGGTAAAATCGGGAACAATGGGGATTGGTTGGGGGGGGGGGTACCCTCTGCCCCTGTATGGGGCATGTCATGCATTCCATAAATGAGATCACTTGGACGGGTACCCTGTTTACTATTGCCTACAATCATTGGGTGCGTTTGTTTAGCTTCCCTGGGTCGACCCCGGTGTGTGGTGTTTTTTTTCCAGGACGAACGTGGGTAATTATCTGCACACGTTCGTCCTGGAAAAAAAAAAGCAGCCACACACCGGGGTCGACCCAGGGAAGCTAAACTAACGCACCCATAGAATTGAGAGGGCTCAATCTCTTTTCGACAGTCGGCGGGTCTTTTCGAAAAACGGCTTTTGCAGACTCTGACTTACAGTGGATGCTTTTTAAAACCAGCGTTGTCTGCATAGTGGCTTCATAAGCCCTGACCAGATTTAATTTGGAACCGAAGCCAGAGCCAAAGTTACCACGTTTCTGTTTAGGTCTAGACCTATAATCTAAAGGACAGACTATAATAAAGTCATACATGGGTCATTCCATGTCAGACCAACACACTTTTTTACCTCATGTCTTCCGATTTTGATAATTGCTGTGCTTGTAGGTCCTAATGAGCAATAAATGCACAACAATTTTTAGCCCGATCCGACTTACCATGTGGTCATGGCAGAAACCACTAAAATCTTCAATTTTAAGGGTAAAATACCACCTTTTTGGTAAAAATATGTCATAACCATGTCAATTTTTATCACATAATATGCAAATTTGTTATCAAAATGATGAGAATTGCATGCTCAAATCAATTCTTTTGTAAAAATAAATTTTCAGAAATGTAGGTTACTGTAATCTTTAATATGTCATCGTTACCTTTGACCCAGTTTTGGAAATAATGTATCATTCCAAAAATCAACGAAATAAAAATCACTTGATAGAGCATGTCTTCTTCTATCAGAATCCTCTAAGAAACAGTTGGGCCCTTCAAAATTTACAACTTTATGACTTTTTTTGTACAAGTCACTGTGATCTGTAATATGTTATCGTGACCTTTGACCCAATTTTTGAATAAACGCATCATTCCAAAAATCAACGAAATGAAAATCACTTGATATAGCATGTCGTCCTCTATCAGAATCAACTAAAAAACAACTGGGCTCTTCAAAATTTGCAACTTTAAGACTATTTTTGTATAGTTGTTAGGTTACAAATTAGTCACATTATAAATAAATAAAAAAAAGAAAAAATTTCCAAAGTTACTAAAACTGTGGTTTGGGATTTTTTATGTTGAGGGCTGATGTGGTCTAACCAGAATCATACTTTAAAATACCAGCAGTGACGCACCCAGGATTTAGTTTGGGTTGTGGGTTGGGGGGGGGGCATATTTCCCAAACAAAATTCTTTCCAAGATGGTAAAAAAAATATTACCATGCTGCACTCTGACTTCATCGGAAGGTTAGCATGCCTTTTCGTGTGCTATACGGTTAGCGGCGTTATGAAATGGAAATCGCACAGTTAACACAAAATCTGCTGCTGAACAGCCCTACCAAAATGGGCCCTAAAGTCAGAGATGCAGCATGGTAAATAAATTGTTCTTGAGGATTTCTAAGAAAGTTCTTATGCATTAATTTGTTGTTCAAGATTCATCACAGGGGGTTAAAGCCATTGGACCCATTCGGTAAACAGTGTTGTCCAAGGCCCACACTTTGTGTACCACAACTTCTATATCAAATAACAAACCTGTGAAAATTTAGGCTCAATCGGTCATCGGAGTCGGGAGAAAACAACGGAAAAACCCACCCTTGTTTCCGCGCGTTTCGCCGTGTCATGACATGTGTTTAAAATAAATCCGTAATTCTCGTTAACGAGAATTTATATTGTTTTGCTGTTTTCTCAAAAAGTAAAGCATTTCATGGAATAATATTTCAAGAGAAGTCTTTCACCATTGCCTTCTGTAAACCCTGTAAGTTATTTGTAAATCTGTGAACTTTTATTTTGTTTCTGAACCGAAAGGGTCCAATGGCTTTAAAGCAAGACTGCATAAGTTTGTGATGATCTACTGAAGAAAGGCAGACAGCTTCTCCATCTCAACTTTGATGTAATCTCTAACTGGGATCATTGATAATCACAGTGGTGCATCCGAAAAAAGGCGGAGGGGGGGGGGTGGGGGACGATGGGTCTAGGGGATTGATCCCAGCCCCTCCAAGGTATCCAATTTGTTTGTTTTATTTGTTTTGATTTCTTTTTTTACAATCTTCGAAAGAAATATTTGGGCCCCACCCCCAAAATAATAAATCCCGGGTGCGTCACTGCTAATAATTTAAAATCTGATTCTGGTTAAACCACATCAGCCATCAACAAGACAAAAATCACAAACCATGAAGACTTTAAGTAACTTTAAAAAAAGAAGAGTGAGTTTTGTTGGTGGATTTATTGGTGGATTTATTAAGTTTATAAATTGACTAATTTGTAACCTAACAACTGTACAAAAATAGTTCTAAACTTGAGGTCTCGAAATCAAATTCATGGAAAATTACTGATTTCTCGAAAACTACGTCACTTCAGAGGGAGCTGTTTCTAACAATGTTTCATATTATCAACCTCTCCCCTTAATCGTAATCAAGATAGGTTTTATGATGATAATTATTTTGAGTAACTACCAATAGTGTCCACTGCTTTTAAAG
The DNA here is from genome assembly GCF_902459465.1 of Asterias rubens. Lineage (NCBI taxonomy): Eukaryota > Metazoa > Echinodermata > Asteroidea > Forcipulatida > Asteriidae > Asterias > Asterias rubens. Next base: position 15,221,164 of record NC_047064.1, on the reverse strand, counting down.
ATTGCCTAAAATAAACTTTTCCCCGTTTACTCTTTCATCTCTCTTTCAGTCACAAGACGGCACACCATTCCTCATGTATTTTGACAGCAGGAAGGATTCCATGGTCTGACAGCGACGCCCCCAACGACAGAAGGTGGTTCGTCCAGCATCTCCACCGCCACGGTATTCTTATCAACAGGAACCAACTATACGACCTTGTTTCCACAAAATTGTTTCAAAAGTTATTTCAAATTATTACACATTTGTTATATTGTCACTGACGTCATGAAGTTACAAAGCTTGAAAAGCATTCCTTTGTAAATAAGATTTACTTTTGCAACTGTGATACCTGTGAAGATTTATAGTCAGTACACCTATAATTAGTTCATAAAGTGAGTGAAACGCTTACAAAGTCAGTGAAATAACGAGTTACAGCACTATGACATTTAATAAAAATATATTGATAAAAAACATTGAATGAAGTTTGTTTCTTAGTTTCTGTACCATTGGAATTGTTACAATTGCAGTTTTAGAATTTGGTCTCGAAATAGAGGTCTCGAAATCAAGCATCTGAAAGCACACAACTTGGTGTGACAAGGGTGTTTTTCTTTCATTATTATCTCGCAACTTCGACGACCGATTGAGCCCAAATTTTCACAGGTTTGTTATTTTATCTAATGTTGGGATACAGCAAGTGAGAAGACTGGTCTTTGACAATTACCAATAGTGTCCACTGTCTTTAAAAGCCAACTGTGAACCAAAAGGTGAAATATCTGTCATAATTTTGCGTCTTTATCTTGGCTTTCATCATAATAAAACATCCATCGTATTATAATTCATTTTGTTTTGACACTCTTCCGATTTCAGACAAGGCAACATTATTGTGGATGCCAAACTGGAATTTGCTGACACCCTCAACGTTCAAGAACGAGATGAGGTTGTCACAATTCTGTACGAGAACGTTTAAAGGCACTGAACACAATTAGTTATTATACTCAAAATAATTGTTAGCCCTTCAGTAAAGTCCAGTTTGGCATCCGTAATAATGCTGCCGTTTCTGAAATAAGAGTACAGTAAAAGCCAAATAATTTATTTGATGGCTGTTTTAATCCAATGAAAGTTGAGATAAAGATGCCAAAGTATGACAGATATTTCACCTGTTGGTTCACAGTTACTTTTAGAGGCACTGAACACTATTGGTATTTACTCAAAATAATTGTTAGCATAAATAACTTACTTAGGAACGACCATTGGAGATTTTTTGATAGTTTAAAACATTGTAAGAAACGGCTCCCTCTGAAGTAAAGAAAGATGTAATTTCTCACCAAAAAAATAAAAGACTTCAGGCTGAAGTCTTTGCATATGAAAAGCAAACAAACCTTTGCAGCAAGTGTGTTTTTCTTTCACTATTCTCTTGCAACTTCGATGACCAATTGAACCCAAATTTTCACAGGTTTGTAGAAGACTGGTCTTTGACATTTACTAAAAGTGTCCAGCGCCTTTAAGTCAGTCTCTTGTTACTAACAAAATGAACACTTACCGTAAACTCGTAATTTGTTGTAGTCGAATACATGCGTTCAATCTGCAAAAAAAATAGTTTAGGAAAAATCTGTATTTATTTATTATTTTAATTTAAAATCATCGGACAGAACTCTTTGTTGGCAGGGTCCGTCAAGGGTAGGGCATAAGTAAACAAAAAAACCGTCATCAAAGCCTTCCCAGACCCTACCAACAAATGGCATATATACAAATAACTCTAAAAAATAAAAGTAGCATTTCCCCCTATGGTTGACCTCTCTCTAAAGGTGTCTCCGATCAGAAATGAGCAGTTTTGCTTTGTTCAAGGGAATAATAATAATAACATGCATTTTGTACAGCCATTAATACAAGATTTCTAAGCGCTGAACAAGAAGTGTAGGAAGAAAAAAAAGACAATTAAAACAACACATATTCTGGGGTTTCATGAAAACGTCATTTGTTTCATTTTCTCATTTGCATTTCATTGACCTGAAAGGCGTTGAAAAACAGCCGTCAATAATCCACAAAATTTAATCATCTTACTGTGAAAGACAGAGTAAAATACGACAGTTAATTCGAATCAAGGGAAAAGATTATAAATATGAAAAATATTTCGAATCAAGGGAAAAGATTATAAATATGAAAAATAACGGACAGAAGAACATGGTTGTCTTCACCTCAACAACAAGCTGATCCCTCAGCAGCTGTTCATCACTCTGCTCCTGAATATCACTCGTATTTATGTTGGTGATTGAAAACTGAATGTCCATCGTCGACCCCGAAATCTCTGAAATGGAGAAGGAAAAAAAAAAAGATTAAAAAAACAAATTTTCGTGGAAAACCGTCCTATTTCAACTTCGAAATGTAATGCCCCGTATTAAACACCTGAATTAAGCAAGTCTTACGAAATATCTCAAATAATTGCTTAGTTATCCTTGTGTAACGCGGACAGTCTAAACCTATTAACCGTGGTCCCTATTGTTAAATACATTGTAATGTAGATAGAGGATTGCGCAACATCATGAACATGTATGATACGCCTCAGTATAGAGAAATCTTCAGCAGGTCGTTACTTCGATACTCTACAGCCATGGCTGATAAAAGGCAAACGCAGTGATAATTTCACTGCTGACGAAAGGATGACTCTCGTTGAGACCATGAGGGACTTCATTTCCATTATTGTGACAAACGATGTGACACGGATACCCAAAACAATTATTGAAGACTGGAAAACATTACCACTACAGACATCATATTCATCACGGACAGTAAGAATTTTAAAGGGGCCGTTACAACCCACCTCTATAAAACAGCTTAATAAAAATATACGGCGCAACATAAGTGATCGAACGCGGATTAAAACTGTGCAGGACGAATCGCGTAAATCCCGAAAATGCAAAAACATGTGGCTGCTCTAGATCCATTAGGACCAGACAAATATCTGGGTCAGGCTGACTGTTTTCTGTGTGAGGCTGACCCTGAAACTGGTTACAAAGAGATTTATACTTGTAATATGTGTCAGTTTGACCCATTTCTGAATCATTTTGAAACGGAATCCGGGTCAAGTCGGACCAGGAGTTTTTAGAGTGATTTGTATGGATATCTGTGTCTGTACATTCAATTCCGAATCGTATGATCAATATTAACCCATTCAGTACCGCTGAGCCAGATGCGCTCAAAGAAGCATTCTACTACGTGACCAATGAGTCCCTATGGCACCTGACTATTTTCTCTCTTGTTTACCATGGAGGCTCACTGGCACACGCACGAACAGTAAATTCGCAAAATATAAATTGCGCCCTCAATCGCATGCAGGCCCCGCGTGCGTGTATCAAGGAAAGTTTTGTCTGTGAAGGTTTAACTAGATAATATTTATACATAATGGAAGTAAATGCTAGAAATAACACAGTTGTTAACAGAATAAGGTTACTTACGGGAGATGGCTACGGAAAATTACATGTCTGAGACCTGAGTAGAACTAAAATAAACTCGAACAGAACACAACGGAATCAGGAACAGAAATGAGCTTAAGGTGTTCGCTGCAAGCATAAAATACGCAGCCAACACCCACTACGTTGGTATACCCAGGCATACTAGACATTCCTAAGCAGTACAAAGTAAATACCAGAAATGCAGTGGTTGAAATAAATAAAGGGGAAGGCGGGCGAAACAATAATAGAAATACCTTGGGATAATACCATGAAGCAATAATGATAATACAATACAACAAACACACTTATCGGCGGAGATAACATCTCCTCTTCCGGGATTCGTCAGTCAACAGATGCAGTTCGCAGTTCGCACGAACGCGGCCTGATAACGAGAGGTGGCCGATGTAGGCCTACCGATGAAGTTGGCACCCTCGAGTATGACGAATGCGGAGAGACACAGACGACCGACCATTTTTGACAACCGCCCCTTGTACTCTCCCCCGATTTAACCCGAGTCCACAGATTCACCATCAAGAAAGTGGCTGACAAAATGGCTCCCTGAGGCTTTTTCACAGACCTCGGGGAGTATAGGCCTATACATTGCTAACATACATCGGTATGGTTACCAAAATAAATATTCTTTATCCCCGATGTAATCTTGGATAAGCAGTTGTTGTGCTGGTTAAAGACAGTGTACACTATTGGTAATTGTCAAAGACCAGTCTTCTCACTTGCTGTATCTCAACATCTGCATGAAATAACAAACCTGTGAAAATTTGAGCTTAATCGGTCATCGAAGTTGCGAGATAATAATGACAGAAAAAACACCCTTGTCACACGAAGTTGTGTGCTTTCTGATGCTTGATTTCGAGACCTCAAATTCTAAATCTGAGGTCTCGAAATCAAACTCGTGGAAAATTGCTTCTACATGTATTTCGAAAAGTACTCCACTTCAGCGGGAGCCGTTTCTCACACTGTTTTATGGCCGTGTCCGAAACGGCGACTTCGGCTACAGCTACGGCTAGATCGCGCGCGTCTGCCTATTCTTCAACACTGGTAGACGCGCTGATCTAGACGTAGCTGTAGCCGAAGTCGTCGTTTCGGACACGGCCTTATACTATCAACCTAGCCCCATTACTTGAGATTTGATTCGAGAAAAACACAAAGAATCCCTTTAATTTTGGGGGGAAAAAAATATGTGGAGCAAATACTCTTGGTGTCGATCTACTCGAGAGAAAATTACTTCTCTCTCAAAAACTAGGTTACTTTAGAGGGAGCCGTTTCTCATAATGTTTTATACTATCAACCTCTCCCCATTACTCAGTTTCAAGTATATAAGGCTTTATGCTAATAATTATTTTGAGTAATAACCAATCGTGTCCACTACCTTTAAGTAGCTCTTCGTTTGGGTCCTGGCTTATGTTTGGCTGATCTGTGATAAACAGGAGTTTTATGTATTAATAGCAAACAGATTGATTTCAAACAATAAACTAACATAAACATATTCACTTTAAAGATATCATTATTCCAAATCACACAACGTGACGTGAGTTCTTTATTTAAAATAATAATAATAATGGCGAGTTTAATAGCTACAAGCAGATTGTTAGAGTATTTAACGGCATACTGTACAATATTAAGTTTTCAAATACAACTTGATAAAGTCACAAAATTAACACTGAACTTCGGTTATACATAAGATATAATCACCAGTGAATTGTTTTTACACACAAGCCTGGAATTACATGGATGCCATGGAGGTCAATGTCTCTGTTGCCCTGGTTTGGCCCTCCTTGGTGCACCTTTAAACGTTTCCCATAGGTTTTAAGGTATTTTCCAACGAACCCTTGCAGACGCGCGGCCGCGGGGCGGAAGGCACCTCCACACACTTCGCATCCACAATTTCCATCATCTTGCTTGAGACACAGCTATAACTACGCTGCTGGAAGGCACCTCCGCACAATTCGCATCCACAATTTCCATCATCTTGCTTAAGACACAGCTATAACTACGCTGCTGGAAGGCACCTCCACACACTTCGCATCCACAATTTCCATCATCTTGCTTAAGACACAGCTATAACTACGCTGCTGGAAAGCACCTCCGCACAATTCGCATCCACAATTTCCATCATCTTGCTTGAGACACAGCTATAACTACGCTGCTGGAAAGCACCTCCGCACAATTCGCATCCACAATTTCCATCATCTTGCTTGAGACACAGCTATAACTACGCTGCTGGAAGGCACCTCCGCACAATTCGCATCCACAATTTCCATCATCTTGCTTGAGACACAGCTATAACTACGCTGCTGGAAGGCACCTCCGCACAATTCGCATCCACAATTTCCATCATCTTGCTTGAGACACAGCTATAACTACGCTGCTGGAAAGCACCTCCGCACAATTCGCATCCACAATTTCCATCATCTTGCTTGAGACACAGCTATAACTACGCTGCTGGAAGGCACCTCCGCACAATTCGCATCCACAATTTCCATCATCTTGCTTGAGACACGGCTATAACTACGCTGCTGGAAGGCACCTCCGCACAACTCGCATCCACAATTTCCATCATCTTGCTTGAGACACAGCTATAACTACGCTGCTGGAAGGCACATTTTCAAGCACCAAAAGCAGCTGTCGTCCAATGATATGCCCCCTTTTGCCTCAGTGAAAGCGCTGTTTGAAAGTGTGACGTCATATTCAAACTACCCTGTGCAAAATAATAATGGCATTGCACTCTGAAACGTAGCTTAATCATTTTGAAGCATTTGGGAAAGTATTGGAAAACAGCGTCTATAAAGGACACCTTTGGTAATAATTGTCAAAGACCATGGCCCGATTTCATAGCGCTGCCTAGCGGCCGATTTTGTGCTTACTTTGCAATTTCTATTTCATCGCGCTGCTAACCGCAAGCGCACGAAAAGGCATGCTAACCTTCAGGTGCTTACCGCACGAAAATAAATGATGTCTCAATGCAAATCCGCCGTAAACACGCAATATGGCCGCCCAATTGTTCTGCTAACCTGTGAAATACGCTAATGCTTAAGGACATTTTTCTGCTACAGTGTCGCAAATTTGCTTAACGTTAAGCAGCGCTATGAAATTGGGCCCATGTTTTCTCACTTGGTGTATCTCAACAAATGCATTAAATAACAAATCTGTGAAAATCTGGACTCAGTTGGTTGTTGCAGTTGCAAGAGAATACTCGAAGAAAAAACACCCTTGTCGCACAAGTTATGTGCTTTCAGATGTTTGAATTCGAGACCTCGGCTGAGGTCTCGAATTCAATTTAAATACTTTAGTGAGAAATTACTTCTTTATCAAAAACTATATACGTTACTTCAGAGGAAGCCGTTTCTCACAATATTTTACAACATCTCTCCATTGCTTGTTACCAAGTAAAAAAAAAACTCCTAACAATTTACCAATAGTGTCCAGTGCATTTAAAGGCAGTGGACACTATTGGTAATTACTCAAAATATTTATTTAGCATAAAACCTTTCTTGGTGACGACTATTAATGGGGATCGGTTGTTGGTATCAAACATTGTGAGAACCGGCTCCCTCTGAAGTGCCATAGTTTTCGAGAAAGAAGTAATTTTCAACGAATTTGATTTTGAGACCTCCGATTTAGAACTTGAGGTCTCGAAATCAACCATCGAAACGCACACAACTTCGTGAAACAAGGATGTTTTTTTCTTTCATTATTATCTCGCAAGTTTGATGACTGATTGAGCTCAAATTTTCACAGGTTTGTTATTTTATGCATATGTTGAGATACACCAACTGTGAAGGCTATTCTTTGACAATTACCAATAGTGTCCAGTGCCTTTAAGTAATTCACTTGAACACAGTGATAACAACATTGCTGAGTGAGAAGACGAAAAAAGTCTGACGCTTCATGAATTTACGACTGAGGATAGTATTCATGTCCACACATTAGTAGGGGGAAGCTTTGTACACTTGTGTAATTGAAAATAAAACGTAACGTAACAACAAACTTACTTAACTATATTTTTCTCTCTCAGAATATGTTATCACTTGCTATACGGTTGGCTAATAAATCGCATGCATGCTATACATTAAACTTTACACTGACTACAAGATCTTACTTAAAACAATTACGTTTGGTAGTTAATTTTTAATTGAATTGAAAATAAGTACATTTTTAAACACACTTTGACATCGTGAAATAAAACACAACGTGTATGTGGTTCTTTACGATTTCAAAAGCAACTGTTGCGTCCTCGTATCCGTGGGCTAAAATGGCACGGCGAGATCGATCAACCCTGGGAACGAGGTTGTGGGCCAACCCGCACAAATGATATCCGAAAACAACCGGTTATAACCAGCCCCAGATGGTCATATCAACCGTTTAAACACCCCACGTGACTTGCTCTCCACCAGTAGGAATAGCGAAACTGCCAGGCGTATTTATGAACATTATAACTAAGGGAATCGTGGTCAACTGTCCCGGTTGCTCTCGGCCGATAGGAATGAAGAAACTGTCTTAAGCACAGATGGTGCAAGCTCGCGTGTCACGCCCATGTTCCAACACTTTTTACTGGTTATAAACAAAGGTTTATACACACCCACGTGACGCGCTCTCCTCCAATAGGAACAGCGAAACTGTCTGAGGTATTTATAAATAGCTTTTTATATCAGCTAAACAGAAAATGGTAATAAGTTATAAACATTATATTCTACAGTTATGAAAAAACATCAATTGTAAATTCAGTATTGTTTACAAATCGACTTAAAGGAACACGTTGCCTTGGATCGGACGAGTTGGTCTACAAAAAGCGTGTGTAACCGTTTGTTATGAAATGCATATGGTTGGAAAGATGTTTTAAAAGTATAATACAATGATCCACACAAACATGCCTCGAACTTGCACGGTTTTCCTTTTACCTCGTCGTCTAACACGGTCGGTCATTTATGGCCGACCGTGTTAGTTCGCACAGTAAAAGGAAACCACGCAATTTCGAGGCAAACTTGTGTGGATCAGTGTATTCTACTTTTAAAACCTCTTTCCAACCATATGCATTTCATAACAAACGGTTACACACGCTTTTTGTAGACCAACTCGTCCGATCCAAGGCAACGTGTTCCTTTAAGGCGAAAATCGTTAAAATAAATATATACACATAATCTCAACTTCTGGAAAAATCAAATCCATGAGTGTTTAGCCGAGGTTGGACTTAAAGGCAGTGGACACTATTGGTAATTACTCAAAATAATTATTAGCATAAAACGTTCTTGGTAACGAGTAATGGGGAGCTGTTGATAGTATAAAACATTGTGAGAAACGGCTCCCTCTGAAGTGACGTAGTTTTCGAGAAAGAAGTAATTGGTATTTCCACTTGATTTAGAATTTGAGGTCTCGAAATCAAGCATCTGAAAGCACACAACTTTGTGCGACGAGGGTGTTTTTCTTTCATTATTATCTCACAACTTCGATGACCGAGTGTGCTCAAATTTACACAGGTTTGTTATTTTATGCAATACAGCAAGTGAAAAGAATGGTTTTTTGACAATTACCAATAGTGTCCATGCCTTTAAGCTTTGTTGATTCCGTCTGTTTCTAAGGTGTTGTTATGGACATAATTGAAGACCAAATCAAAGGGGGAGCCGCGTTGGCTGATTCGGACACGGCCTATATATGACGAGGTGAATGTAACTTTAAAAGTTCAGCCGGCTAGGCAAGGCACAAATTGACATACTACTTTAGCAGCTCAAATACAAAACAAAAGGTCAGATTTGACCCGGATTCCGGGTCCCAGTTGACCTAACCCATATCCGAGAGGGTAAACCTTTCTTCGGTACGGCAGTGAGATGGAATAGCCCATATTATGCATGTCCCGATGCGCATGATCAGAACCGCCCGAACCACCATTTTGAAGCAATGTGGCCGGTACACAACCTTGCATATTTATATTTAATGAAAACTTCTAAAGGCGTTCAGATTGGCAGGTTGAATGTTTATGTTTAACTCTAGGCCTCCTCGGTTTCCCAAGTTGGCGGTAGTGTTTGACTATGACATGGGCTCTAATAGACAGACCGATTGCGCTACCAATGTTTACATGTGATCACGTGCCCTATAGTGGGTATAGAAAAACACAGCTACACAGTAAAGACATGTGAAGACTCGTACCGATGGATCACAATATTGGCTGTATTTTCAATAAATAACACTTTTGACTAAAAACGGAGCCCTTTTTATAAAGTTGAATAATGTGACATTGATTTAAATCACATTTACTGTTTGATGTTTCCAGTATTCTACTACAAAAGAGGTTTATTTTGAGAGTAGGGTTAGAATACGTAAAATTACTGGGGTTTGAGCGAGCTCCTCACGCGCAGTGGATTTTGCGTTGTGCACGGCGTGAAGTTGGGCTGTGATAAGGGAGATCGCGAAGTTGTCCGACTCATAGCTGACAGCTACCCCTTCCAATCAAATAATATTTGAGGGTGAAAATAAAGGGATTTGCAGCTTCATAATAATATATTTTTGTTGAAAATGTTGCCAGGAAAATCATTAGAATGAGGGCATGTAAAACCACACTTTCCGTGCACAAACACATGACATCGTGTGAAGATTCTCTTGGAATTTCCTATTTGGTGGAACTTTGTTTACCCTCACTGGCATTGTTTAGCCATTGGTAAGGTCTCATATGACAAACTCCGGAATATACTTCAGTGATTTCAAGAATTGAGTCTCTATTGAGCCAAAAATGGCAACAGTAATCGTGTCTTCTTATAGCACGTTTATATGCAGTACGCCGTGTTTGTTTACATTTTACCCACTATTGTCACGTGAGGCACTGAGCCAATCGGTCTATTGATTATGACCATGAAAACATCAGTTTTTAAGCACCAACACTGTAGCGCAGTGCGTGAGGTGCTGGGACTGTTTCAGCAACTCGGATCATCCGGTCCGGGTTCGAATACCGTCTGTCTCTAATATAGATTCAAGGCTTTTTGCTGCCCCTGATGGGACAGTGTGATTGGGATCTGCCTTGCTTTCTCCCCTAAAGGGACAGGGCCCGCGTAGTGGCTAGGGTTCGAGGCAGGGGGGGATGTGCTCTGGGTCGGATGCAAGTCCTGAAGGGTCCTATATGGCAATGGGGAGGGGCCAGTGTGTGCCATTAACTGAACCGGCGCCTGAATGCCTGACACTTCCGGAGCGTAACCTTTTATATTTTTCCACCAGATTAAATAATTTGTATTACTAAATTTCTTGACTTAGTTCGGGCACCCTCGGTAGTCTAGTTGGTAAGACACTGCTCTAAAATAGCAAGGGTCCTGGGTTCGAATCCCTCCCGAGTTATATTTTTTTGCACAGGACTCGGGAAAGCACTGAGTAAACAGTGCCAATACACATCGGTGTATGGGTAAAAACCAAATTTAATTTTCTTTATATATTTATATATATACTTATTATTGTATGTTGTTATTATTTATCACGCATACTAGTAGGACTAGTATCTGATCTCAACTGGGTGTTCCAACATTTGTTGTGATTCACTTAAAGAATTTGTTTCAATGAAGACGGGAATAAAACTGAGATTGGGAAAGCCAAATTCTATCCATCTCTCTCGTAAGACGCGCTACAATATTATAGATGTGGTTTTCACTTAGACACACACACTTCCCTCCCCAATTAGTTCTAAATTTGCAGTGCGCCGTGCGCCGTGTTTGTTTACATCCAATACCCACTATACACGTAGGTCATGTGACGCAATCGGTCTGTTGTTAGCTCTTAAAACTGACAGCCAGCCTCGTGTCTCTTCACTTCTTTAAAATTCTAAAAAACAGTTTACAATAGTTGAGGACTAAAATAACACATAATACATTAATACAAATCATACATAATTATAGTCAACGGCGACTTCCAGCATTGATGCCCATTTATCGTGCCTTCAATGTGTGCTTGGAAAATCAGGAATTCTTTAGAGAATTGGGGGGGGGGTGGGTACTTATGTACAAGAGGACAATAGTGTGCTGGTAAAATCGGGAACAATGGGGATTGGTTGGGGGGGGGTACCCTCTGCCCCTGTATGGGGCATGTCATGCATTCCATAAATGAGATCACTTGGACGGGTACCCTGTTTACTATTGCCTACAATCATTGGGTGCGTTTGTTTAGCTTCCCTGGGTCGACCCCGGTGTGTGGTGTTTTTTTTTCCAGGACGAACGTGGGTAATTATCTGCACACGTTCGTCCTGGAAAAAAAAAAGCAGCCACACACCGGGGTCGACCACGGGAAGCTAAACTAACGCACCCATAGAATTGAGAGGGCTCAATCTCTTTTCGACAGTCGGCGGGTCTTTTCGAAAAACGGCTTTTGCAGACTCTGACTTACAGTGGATGCTTTTTAAAACCAGCGTTGTCTGCATAGTGGCTTCATAAGCCCTGACCAGATTTAATTTGGAACCGAAGCCAGAGCCAAAGTTACCACGTTTCTGTTTAGGTCTAGACCTATAATCTAAAGGACAGACTATAATAAAGTCATACATGGGTCATTCCATGTCAGACCAACACACTTTTTTACCTCATGTCTTCCGATTTTGATAATTGCTGTGCTTGTAGGTCCTAATGAGCAATAAATGCACAACAATTTTTAGCCCGATCCGACTTACCATGTGGTCATGGCAGAAACCACTAAAATCTTCAATTTTAAGGGTAAAATACCACCTTTTTGGTAAAAATATGTCATAACCATGTCAATTTTTATCACATAATATGCAAATTTGTTATCAAAATGATGAGAATTGCATGCTCAAATCAATTCTTTTGTAAAAATAAATTTTCAGAAATGTAGGTTACTGTAATCTTTAATATGTCATCGTTACCTTTGACCCAGTTTTGGAAATAATGTATCATTCCAAAAATCAACGAAATAAAAATCACTTGATAGAGCATGTCTTCTTCTATCAGAATCCTCTAAGAAACAGTTGGGCCCTTCAAAATTTACAACTTTATGACTTTTTTTGTACAAGTCACTGTGATCTGTAATATGTTATCGTGACCTTTGACCCAATTTTTGAATAAACGCATCATTCCAAAAATCAACGAAATGAAAATCACCTGATATAGCATGTCGTCCTCTATCAGAATCAACTAAAAAACAACTGGGCTCTTCAAAATTTGCAACTTTAAGACTCTGTTTGTATAGTTGTTAGGTTACAAATTAGTCACATTATAAATAAATAAAAAAAAGAAAAAAATTCCAAAGTTACTAAAACTGTGGTTTGGGATTTTTTATGTTGAGGGCTGATGTGGTCTAACCAGAATCATACTTTAAAATACCAGCAGTGACGCACCCAGGATTTAGTTTGGGTTGTGGGTTGGGGGGGGGGGCATATTTCCCAAACAAAATTCTTTCCAAGATGGTAAAAAAAATATTACCATGCTGCACTCTGACTTCATCGGAAGGTTAGCATGCCTTTTCGTGTGCTATACGGTTAGCGGCGTTATGAAATGGAAATCGCACAGTTAACACAAAATCTGCTGCTGAACAGCCCTACCAAAATGGGCCCTAAAGTCAGAGATGCAGCATGGTAAATAAATTGTTCTTGAGGATTTCTAAGAAAGTTCTTATGCATTAATTTGTTGTTCAAGATTCACTCACAGGGGGTTAAAGCCATTGGACCCATTCGGTAAACAGTGTTGTCCAAGGCCCACACTTTGTGTACCACAACTTCTATGTCAAATAACAAACCTGTGAAAATTTAGGCTCAATCGGTCATCGGAGTCGGGAGAAAACAACGGAAAAACCCACACTTGTTTCCGCGCGTTTCGCCGTGTCATGACATGTGTTTAAAATAAATCCGTAATTCTCGTTAACGAGAATTTATATTGTTTTGCTGTTTTCTCAAAAAGTAAAGCATTTCATGGAATAATATTTCAAGAGAAGTCTTTCACCATTGCCTTCTGTAAACCCTGTAAGTTATTTGTAAATCTGTGAACTTTTATTTTGTTTCTGAACCGAAAGGGTCCAATGGCTTTAAAGCAAGACTGCATAAGTTTGTGATGATCTACTGAAGAAAGGCAGACAGCTTCTCCATCTCAACTTTGATGTAATCTCTAACTGGGATCATTAACTGGGGGACGATGGGTCTAGGGGATTGATCCCAGCCCCTCCAAGGTATCCAATTTGTTTGTTTTATTTGTTTTGATTTCTTTTTTTACAATCTTCGAAAGAAATATTTGGGCCCCACCCCAAAATAATAAATCCCGGGTGCGTCACTGCTAATAATTTAAAATCTGATTCTGGTTAAACCACATCAGCCATCAACAAGACAAAAATCACAAACCATGAAGACTTTAAGTAACTTTAAAAAAAGAAGAGTGAGTTTTGTTGGTGGAATTATTGGTGGATTTATTAAGTTTATAAATTGACTAATTTGTAACCTAACAACTGTACAAAAATAGTTCTAAACTTGAGGTCTCGAAATCAAATTCATGGAAAATTACTGATTTCTCGAAAACTACGTCACTTCAGAGGGAGCTGTTTCTAACAATGTTTTATACTATCAACCTCTCCCCTTAATCGTAATCAAGATAGGTTTTATGATGATAATTATTTTGAGTAACTACCAATAGTGTCCACTGCTTTTAAAGATTGCCTAAAATAAACTTTTCCCCGTTTACTCTTTCATCTCTCTTTCAGTCACAAGACGGCACACCATTCCTCATGTATTTTGACAGCAGGAAGGATTCCATAGACCTTATCGCAAATACTCGGTACGCGCACAACAGACGTGGAATGAAGTGCATGCTGGTCTAGCTAACTATCAAATTTGGGTACTAGCTAGACCAGCATGCACCTCATTCGACAGTTTGCGCTTGCGCAATGGTATTTGCGAAAAGGTCTATGGTCTGACAGCGACGCCCCCAACGGCAGAAGGTGGTTCGTCCAGCATCTCCACCGCCACGGTATTCTTATCAACAGGAACCAACTATACGACCTTGTTTCCACAAAATTGTTTCAAAAGTTATTTCAAATTATTACACATTTGTTATATTGTCACTGACGTCATGAAGTTACAAAGCTTGAAAAGCATTCCTTTGTAAATAAGATTTACTTTTGCAACTGTGATACCTGTGAAGATTTATAGTCAGTACACCTATAATTAGTTCATAAAGTGAGTGAAACGCTTACAAAGTCAGTGAAATAACGAGTTACAGCACTATGACATTTAATAACAATATATTGATAAAAAACATTGAATGAAGTTTGTTTCTTAGTTTCTGTACCACTGGAATTGTTACAATTGCAGTTTTAGAATTTGGTCTCGAAATAGAGGTCTCGAAATCAAGCATCTGAAAGCACACAACTTGGTGTGACAAGGGTGTTTTTCTTTCATTATTATCTCGCAACTTCGACGACCGATTGAGCCCAAATTTTCACAGGTTTGTTATTTTATCTAATGTTGGGATACAGCAAGTGAGAAGACTGGTCTTTGACAATTACCAATAGTGTCCACTGTCTTTAAAAGCCAACTGTGAACCAAAAGGTGAAATATCTGTCATAATTTTGCGTCTTTATCTTGGCTTTCATCATAATAAAACATCCATCGTATTATAATTCATTTTGTTTTGACACTCTTCCGATTTCAGACAAGGCAGCATTATTGTGGATGCCAAACTGGAATTTGCTGACACCCTCAACGTTCAAGAACGAGATGAGGTTGTCACAATTCTGTACGAGAATGTTTAAAGGCACTGAACACAATTAGTTATTATACTCAAAATAATTGTTAGCCCTTCAGTAAAGTCCAGTTTGGCATCCGTAATAATGCTGCCGTTTCTGAAATAAGAGTACAGTAAAAGCCAAATAATTTATTTGATGGCTGTTTTAATCCAATGAAAGTTGAGATAAAGATGCCAAAGTATGACAGATATTTCACCTGTTGGTTCACAGTTACTTTTAGAGGCACTGAACACTATTGGTATTTACTCAAAATAATTGTTAGCATAAATAACTTACTAAGGAACGACCATTGGAGATTTTTTGATAGTTTAAAACATTGTAAGAAACGGCTCCCTCTGAAGTAAAGAAAGATGTAATTTCTCACCAAAAAAAATAAAAGACTTCAGGCTGAAGTCTTTGCATATGAAAAGCAAACAAACCTTTGCAGCAAGTGTGTTTTTCTTTCACTATTCTCTTGCAACTTCGGTGACCAATTGAACCCAAATTTTCACAGGTTTGTAGAAGACTGGTCTTTGACATATACTAAAAGTGTCCAGCGCCTTTAAGTCAGTCTCTTGTTACTAACAAAATGAACACTTACCGTAAACTCGTAATTTGTTGTAGTCGAATACATGCGTTCAATCTGCAAAAAAGGAAAAATCTGTATTTATTTATTATTTTAATTTAAAATCATCGGACAGAACTCTTTGTTGGCAGGGTCCGTCAAGGGTAGGGCATAAGTAAACAAAAAAAACCGTCATCAAAGCCTTCCCAGACCCTACCAACAAATGGCATATATACAAATAACTCTAAAAAATAAAAGTAGCATTTCCCCCTATGGTTGACCTCTCTCTAAAGGTGTCTCCGATCAGAAATGAGCAGTTTTGCTTTGTTCAAGGGAATAATAATAATAACATGCATTTTGTACAGCCATTAATACAAGATTTCTAAGCGCTGAACAAGAAGTGTAGGAAGAAAAAAAAGACAATTAAAACAACACATATTCTGGGGTTTCATGAAAACGTCATTTGTTTCATTTTCTCATTTGCATTTCATTGACCTGAAAGGCGTTGAAAAACAGCCGTCAATAATCCACAAAATTTAATCATCTTACTGTGAAAGACAGAGTAAAATACGACAGTTAATTCGAATCAAGGGAAAAGATTATAAATATGAAAAATATTTCGAATCAAGGGAAAAGATTATAAATATGAAAAATAACGGACAGAAGAACATGGTTGTCTTCACCTCAACAACAAGCTGATCCCTCAGCAGCTGTTCATCACTCTGCTCCTGAATATCACTCGTATTTATGTTGGTGATTGAAAACTGAATGTCCATCGTCGACCCCGAAATCTCTGAAATGGAGAAGGAAAAAAAAAAAGATTAAAACAACAAATTTTCGTGGAAAACCGTCCTATTTCAACTTCGAAATGTAATGCCCCGTATTAAACACCTGAATTAAGCAAGTCTTACGAAATATCTCAAATAATTGCTTATCCTTGTGTAACGCGGACAGTCTAAACCTATTAACCGTGGTCCCTATTGTTAAATACATTGTAATGTAGATAGAGGATTGCGCAACATGATGAACATGTATGATACGCCTCAGTATAGAGAAATCTTCAGCAGGTTGTTACTTCGATACTCTACAGCCATGGCTGATAAAAGGCAAACGCAGTGATAATTTCACTGCTGACGAAAGGATGACTCTCGTTGAGACCATGAGGGACTTCATTTCCATTATTGTGACAAACGATGTTACACGGATACCCAAAACAATTATTGAAGACTGGAAAACATTACCACTACAGACATCATATTCATCACGGACAGTAAGAATTTTAAAGGGGCCGTTACAACCCACCTCTATAAAACAGCTTAATAAAAATATACGGCGCAACATAAGTGATCGAACGCGGATTAAAACTGTGCAGGACGAATCGCGTAAATCCCGAAAATGCAAAAACATGTGGCTGCTCTAGATCCATTAGGACCAGACAAATATCTGGGTCAGGCTGACTGTTTTCTGTGTGAGGCTGACCCTGAAACTGGTTACAAAGAGATTTATACTTGTAATATGTGTCAGTTTGACCCATTTCTGAATCATTTTGAAACGGAATCCGGGTCAAGTCGGACCAGGAGTTTTTAGAGTGATTTGTATGGATATCTGTGTCTGTACATTCAATTCCGAATCGTATGATCAATATTAACCCATTCAGTACCGCTGAGCCAGATGCGCTCAAAGAAGCATTCCACTACGTGACCAATGAGTCCCTATGGCACCTGACTATTTTCTCTCTTGTTTACCATGGAGGCTCACTGGCACACGCACGAACAGTAAATTCGCAAAATATAAATTGCGCCCTCAATCGCATGCAGGCCCCGCGTGCGTGTATCAAGGAAAGTTTTGTCTGTGAAGGTTTAACTAGAGAATATTTATACATAATGGAAGTAAATGCTAGAAATAACACAGTTGTAAACAGAATAAGGTTACTTACGGGAGATGGCTACGGAAAATTACATGTCTGAGACCTGAGTAGAACTAAAATAAACTCGAACAGAACACAACGGAATCAGGAACAGAAATGAGCTTAAGGTGTTCGCTGCAAGCATAAAATACGCAGCCAACACCCACTACGTTGGTATACCCAGGCATACTAGACATTCCTAAGCAGTACAAAGTAAATACCAGAAATGCAGTGGTTGAAATAAATAAAGGGGAAGGCGGGCGAAACAATAATAAAAATACCTTGGGATAATACCATGAAGCAATAATGATAATACAATACAACAAACACACTTATCGGCGGAGATAACATCTCCTCTTCCGGGATTCGTCAGTCAACAGATGTAGTTCGCAGTTCGCACGAACGTGGCCTGATAACGAGAGGTGGCCGATGTAGGCCTACCGATGAAGTTGGCACCCTCGAGTATGCCGAATGCGGAGAGACACAGACGGCCGACCATTTTTGACAACCGCCCCTTGTACTCTCCCCCGATTTAACCCGAGTCCACAGATTCACCATCAAGAAAGTGGCTGACAAAATGGCTCCCTAAGGCTTTTTCACAGACCTCGGGGAGTATAGGCCTATACATTGCTAACATACATCGGTATGGTTACCAAAATAAATATTCTTTATCCCCGATGTAATCTTGGATAAGCAGTTGTTGTGCTGGTTAAAGACAGTGTACACTATTGGTAATTGTCAAAGACCAGTCTTCTCACTTGCTGTATCTCAACATCTGCATGAAATAACAAACCTGTGAAAATTTGAGCTTAATCGGTCATCGAAGTTGCGAGATAATAATGACAGAAAAAACACCCTTGTCACACGAAGTTGTGTGCTTTCTGATGCTTGATTTCGAGACCTCAAATTCTAAATCTGAGGTCTCGAAATCAAACTCGTGGAAAATTGCTTCTATTTCGAAAAGTACTCCACTTCAGCGGGAGCCGTTTCTCACACTGTTATAGGCCGTGTCCGAAACGGCGACTTCGGCTACAGCTACGGCTAGATCGCGCGCGTCTGCCTATTCTTCAACACTGGTAGACGCGCTGATCTAGACGTAGCTGTAGCCGAAGTCGTCGTTTCGGACACGGCCTTATACTATCAACCTAGCCCCATTACTTGAGATTTGATTCAAGAAAAACACAAAGAATCCCTTTAATTTTTGGGGGGAAAAAATATGTGGAGCAAATACTCTTGGTGTCGATCTACTCGAGAGAAAATTACTTCTCTCTCAAAAACTAGGTTACTTTAGAGGGAGCCGTTTCTCATAATGTTTTATACTATCAACCTCTCCCCATTACTCAGTTTCAAGTATATAAGGCTTTATGCTAATAATTATTTTGAGTAATAACCAATCGTGTCCACTACCTTTAAGTAGCTCTTCGTTTGGGTCCTGGCTTATGTTTGGCTGATCTGTGATAAACAGGAGTTTTATGTATTAATAGCAAACAGATTGATTTCAAACAATAAACTAAAATAAACATATTCACTTTAAAGATATCATTATTCCAAATCACACAACGTGACGTGAGTTCTTTATTTAAAATAATAATAATAATGGCGAGTTTAATAGCTACAAGCAGATTGTTAGAGTATTTAACGGCATACTGTACAATATTAAGTTTTCAAATACAACTTGATAAAGTCACAAAATTAACACTGAACTTCGGTTATACATAAGATATAATCACCAGTGAATTGTTTTTACACACAAGCCTGGAATTACATGGATGCCATGGAGGTCAATGTCTCTGTTGCCCTGGTTTGGCCCTCCTTGGTGCACCTTTAAACGTTTCCCATAGGTTTTAAGGTATTTTCCAACGAACCCTTGCAGACGCGCGGCCGCGGGGCGGAAGGCACCTCCACACACTTCGCATCCACAATTTCCATCATCTTGCTTGAGACACAGCTATAACTACGCTGCTGGAAGGCACCTCCGCACAATTCGCATCCACAATTTCCATCATCTTGCTTGAGACACAGCTATAACTACGCTGCTGGAAGGCACCTCCGCACAATTCGCATCCACAATTTCCATCATCTTGCTTGAGACACAGCTATAACTACGCTGCTGGAAGGCACCTCCGCACAATTCGCATCCACAATTTCCATCATCTTGCTTGAGACACAGCTATAACTACGCTGCTGGAAGGCACCTCCGCACAATTCGCATCCACAATTTCCATCATCTTGCTTGAGACACAGCTATAACTACGCTGCTGGAAGGCACCTCCGCACAATTCGCATCCACAATTTCCATCATCTTGCTTGAGATACAGCTATAACTACGCTGCTGGAAGGCACCTCCGCACAATTCGCATCCACAATTTCCATCATCTTGCTTGAGACACAGCTATAACTACGCTGCTGGAAGGCACCTCCGCACAATTCGCATCCACAATTTCCATCATCTTGCTTGAGACACAGCTATAACTACGCTGCTGGAAGGCACCTCCGCACAATTCGCATCCACAATTTCCATCATCTTGCTTGAGACACGGCTATAACTACGCTGCTGGAAGGCACCTCCGCACAATTCGCATCCACAATTTCCATCATCTTGCTTGAGACACAGCTATAACTATGCTGCTGGAAGGCACCTCCGCACAATTCGCATCCACAATTTCCATCATCTTGCTTGAGACACAGCTATAACTACGCTGCCGGAAGGCACCTCCGCACAATTCGCATCCACAATTTCCATCATCTTGCTTGAGACACGGCTATAACTACGCTGCTGGAAGGCACCTCCGCACAATTCGCATCCACAATTTCCATCATCTTGCTTGAGACACAGCTATAACTACGCTGCTGGAAGGCACCTCCGCACAATTCGCATCCACAATTTCCATCATCTTGCTTGAGACACGGCTATAACTACGCTGCTGGAAGGCACCTCCGCACAGTTCGCATCCACATTTTCCATCATCTTGCTTGAGACACAGCTATAACTACGCTGCTGGAAGGCACCTCCGCACAATTCGCATCCACAATTTCCATCATCTTGCTTGAGACACAGCTATAACTACGCTGCCGGAAGGCACCTCCGCACAATTCGCATCCACAATTTCCATCATCTTGCTTGAGACACGGCTATAACTACGCTGCTGGAAGGCACCTCCGCACAATTCGCATCCACAATTTCCATCATCTTGCTTGAGACACAGCTATAACTACGCTGCTGGAAGGCACCTCCGCACAATTCGCATCCACAATTTCCATCATCTTGCTTGAGACACAGCCATAACTACGCTGCTGGTAGGCACATTTTCAAGCACCAAAAGCAGCTGTCGTCCAATGATATGCCCCCTTTTGCCTCAGTGAAAGCGCTGTTTGAAAGTGTGACGTCATATGCAAACTACCCTGTGCAAAATAATAATGGCATTGCACTCTAAAACGTAGCTTAATCATTTTGAAGCATTTGGGAAAGTATTGGAAAACAGCGTATCTAAAGGACACCTTTGGTAATAAATTGTCAAAGGTCATGGCCCGATTTCATAGCGCTGCCTAGCGGCCGATTTTGTGCTTACTTTGCAATTTCTATTTCATAGCGCTGCTAACCGCAAGCGCACGAAAAGGCATGCTAACCTTCTGGTGCTTACCGCACGAAAATAAATGATGTCTCAATGCAAATCCGCCGTAAACACGCAATATGGCCGCCCAATTTTTCTGCTAACCTGTGAAATACGCTAAGGCTTAAGGACATTTTTCTGCTACAGTGTCGCAAATTTGCTTAACATTAAGCAGCGCTATGAAATTGGGCCCATGTTTTCTCACTTGGTGTATCTCAACAAATGCATTAAATAACAAATCTGTGAAAATCTGGACTCAATTGGTTGTTGCAGTTGCAAGAGAATACTCGAAGAAAAAACACCCTTGTCGCACAAGTTATGTGCTTTCAGATGTTTGAATTCGAGACCTCGGCTGAGGTCTCGAATTCAATTTAAATACTTTAGTGAGAAATTACTTCTGTATCAAAAACTATACGTTACTTCAGAGGAAGCCGTTTCTCACAATATTTTACAACATCTCTCCATTGCTTGTTACCAAGTAAAAAAAACAACTCCTAACAATTTACCAATAGTGTCCAGTGCCTTTAAAGGCAGTGGACACTATTGGTAGTTACTCAAAATAATTATTGGCATAAAACCTTTCTTGGTGACGAGTAATGGGGAGGGGTTGATGGTATAAAACATTGTGAGAAACGGCTCCCTCTGAAGTGACGTAGTTTTCGAGAAAGAAGTAATTTTCAACGAATTTGATTTCGAGACCTCAAGTTTAGAACTTGAGGTCTCGAAATCAACCATCTAAACGCACACAACTTCGTGTTGCAAGGATTGTTTTTCTTTCATTATTATCTCGCAACTTCGATGACCGATTGAGCTCAAATTTTCACAGGTTTGTTATTTTATGCATATGTTGAGATACACCAACTGTGAAGGCTATTCTTTGACAATTACCAATAGTGTCCAGTGCCTTTAAGTAATTCACTTGAACACAGTGATAACAACATCGCTGAGTGAGAAGAAGAAAACAGTCTGACGCTTCATGAATTTACGACTGAGGATAGTATTCATGTCCACACATTAGTAGGGGGAAGCTTTGTACACTTGTGTCATTGAAAATAAAACGTAACGTAACAAGCAAACTTACTTAACTATATTTTTCTCTCTCAGAATATTTTATCACTTGCTATACGGTTGGCTAATAAATCGCATGCATGCTATACATTAAACTTTACACTGACTACAAGATCTTACTTAAAACAATTACGTTTGGTAATTAATTTTTAATTGAATTGAAAATAAGTACATTTTTAAACACACTTTGACATCGTGAAATTAAACACAACGTGTATGTGGTTCTTTACGATTTCAAAAGCAACTGTTGCGTCCTCGTATCCGTGGGCTAAAATGGCACGGCGAGATCGATCAACCCTGGGAACGAGGTTGTGGGATAACCCGCACAAATGCTATCCGAAAACAACCGGTTATAACCAGCCCCAGATGGTCATATCAACCGTTTAAACACCCCACGTGACTTGCTCTCCACCAATAGGAATAGCGAAACTGCCAGGCGTATTTATGAACATTATAACTAAGGGAATAGTGGTCAACTGTCCCGGTTGCTCTCGGCCGATAGGAATGAAGAAACTGTCTTAAGCACAGATGGTGCAAACTCGCGTGTCACGCCCATGTTCTAACACTTTTTACTGGTTATAAACAAAGGTTTATACACACCCACGTGACGCGCTCTCCTCCAATAGGAATAGCGAAACTGTCTGAGGTATTTATAAATAGCTTTTTATATCAGCTAAACAGAAAATGGTAATAAGTTATGAACATTATATTCTACAGTTATAAAAAAACATCAATTGTAAATTCAGTATTGTTTACAAATCGACTTAAAGGAACACGTTGCCTTGGATTGGTCGAGTTGGTCTTTGAAAAAAGATTGTAACCGTTTGTTATAAAATGCATATGGGTAGAAAGATGTTGTAAAAGTAGAATACAATGATCCACACAAACATGCCTCGAACTTGCACGGTTTTCCTTTTACCTCGTCGTCTAACACGGTCGGCCATTTATGGCCGACCGTGTTAGTTCGCACAGTAAAAGGAAAACCACGCAATTTCGAGGCAAACTTGTGTGGATCAGTGTATTCTACTTTTAAAACCTCTTTCCAACCATATGCATTTCATAACAAACGGTTACACACGCTTTTTGTAGACCAACTCGTCCGATCCAAGGCAACGTGTTCCTTTAAGGCGAAAATCGTTAAAATAAATATATACACATAATCTCAACTTCTGGAAAAGTTATATCCATGAGTGTTTAGCCGACCTTGGACTTCAAGGAAGTGGACACTATTGGTAATTACTCAAAATAATTATTAGCATAAAACCTTCTTGGTAACGAGTAATGGGGAGCTGTTGATAGTATAAAACACTGTGAGAAACGGCTCCCTCTGAAGTGACGTAGTTTTCGAGAAAGAAGTAATTGGTATTTCCACTTGGTTTAGAATTTGAGGTCTCGAAATCAAGCATCTGAAAGCACACAACTTTGTGCTCAAATTTACACAGGTTTGTTATTTTATGCAATACAGCAAGTGAAAAGAATGGTCTTTGACAATTACCAATAGTGTCCGTGCCTTTAAGCTTTGTTGATTCCGTCTGTTTCTAAGGTGTTGTTATGGACATAATTGAAGACCAAATCAAAGGGGGAGCCGCGTTGGCTGATTCGGACACGGCCTATATATGACGAGGTGAATGTAACTTTAAAAGTTCAGCCGGCTAGGCAAGGCACAAATTGACATACTTTAGCAGCTCAAATACAAAACAAAAGGATTCCGGGTCCCAGTTGACCTAACCTATATCCGAGAGGGTAAACCTTTCTTCGGTACGGCAGTGAGATGGAATAGCCCATAAAATTATGCATGTCCCGATGCGCATGATCAGAACCGCCCGAACCACCATTTTGTAGCAATGTGGCCGGTACACAACCTTGCATATTTATATTTAATGAAAACTTCTAAAGGCGTTCAGATTGGCAGGTTGAATGTTTGTGTTTAACTCTAGGCCTCCTCGGTTTCCCAAGATGGCGGTAGTGTTTGCCTATGACATATAGACAGACCGATTGCGCTACCAATGTTTACATGTGATCACGTGCCCTATAGTGGGTATAGAAAAACACAGCTACACAGTAAAGACATGTGAAGACTCGTACCGATGGATCACAATATTGGCTGTATTTTCAATAAATAACACTTTTTACTAAAAACGGAGCCCTTTTTATAAAGTTGAATATTTTGACATTGATTTAAATCACATTTACTGTTTGATGTTTCCAGTATTCTACTACAAAAGAGGTTTATTTTGAGAGTAGGGTTAGACTACGTAAATTACTGGGGTTTGAGCGAGCTCCTCACGCGCAGTGGATTTTGCGTTGTGCACGGCGTGAAGTTGGGCTGTGATAAGGGAGATCGCGAAGTTGTCCGACTCATAGCTGACAGCTACCCCTTCCAATCAAATAATATTTGAGGGTGAAAATAAAGGGATTTGCAGCTTCATAATTATGTTTTTTTGTTGAAAATATTGGCAGGAAAATCATTAGAATGAGGGCATGTAAAACCACACTTTCCGTGCACAAACACATGACATCGTGTGAAGATTCTCTTGGAATTTCCTATTTGGTGGAACTTTGTTTACCCTCACTGGCATTGTTTAGCCATTGGTAAGGTCTCATATGACAAACTCCGGAATATACTTAAGTGATTTCAAGAATTGAGTCTCTATTGAGCCAAAAATGGCAACAGTAATCGTGTCTTCTTATAACACGTTTATATGCAGTACGCCGTGTTTGTTTACATTTTACCCACTATTGTCACGTGAGGCACTGAGCCAATCGGTCTATTGATTATGACCATGAAAACATCAGTTTTTAAGCACCAACACTGTAGCGCAGTGCGTGAGGTGCTGGGACTGTTTCAGCAACTCGGATCATCCGGTCCGGGTTCGAATACCGTCTGTCTCTAATATAGATTCAAGGCTTTTTGCTGCCCCTGATGGGACAGTGTGATTGGGATCTGCCTTGCTTTCTCCCCTAAAGGGACAGGGCCCGCGTAGTGGCTAGGGTTCGAGGCAGGGGGGGATGTACTCTGGGTCGGATGCAAGTCCTGAAGGGTCCTATATGGCAATGGGGAGGGGCCAGTGTGTGCCATTAACTGAACCGGCGCCTGAATGCCTGACACTTCCGGAGCGTAACCTTTTATATTTTTCCACCAGATTTAATAATTTGTAAGATTAAATTTCTCAATTAGTTCGGGCAACCTCGGTAGTCTAGTTGGTAAGACACCACAGCATTGATGCCCATTTATCTTGCCTTCAATGTGTGCTTGGAAAATCAGGAATTCTTTAGAGAATTTGGGGGGGGGGGAACAATGGGGATTGGTTGGGGGGGGTACCCTCTGCCCCTATATGGGGCATGTCATGCTTTCCATAAATGAGATCACTTGGACGGGTACCCTGTATACTATTGCCTACAATCATTGGGTGCGTTCGTTTAGCTTCCCTGGGTCGACCCCGGTGTGTGGTGTTTTTTTTTCCAGGACGAACGTGGGTAATTATCTGCACACGTTCGTCCTGGAAAAAAGAACCGCCACAAACCGGGGTCGACCCAGGAAAGCTAAACGAACGCACCCATAGAATTGGGGTCATTCAAAAAAATAGGCCCGGACAATTAAAAATGTTCAGCAATGCTCTGGAATAACTCTCGAAAAAAAAATGCTAGGAAGATGCAGTTTGTACCTTAGTCATGCTGGCATGTTCCTGCATCCATTTTTTAAAGGTTTAGGGCGACTTGCACACTTCTTGATAGAAAAAAGCTCAAGTAGGCGGGGTTGCTCAGAAACGATTTCAACAACCTCCACTATGGGAGTTTTGTGCACAGAGCTGTCGGAGAGAAAAACAAAATGTACAACGGGTAATTTCGATCCCTGTATCATGCTCAATCTTCAAAATTTTACCACCACAGGATTGCCATGTTCAAGGGCTTTCCTCTCGTACAAAACTTAATGCTCTGACGATTTTTAAGGCGGGGCCAGATGCGACGCCGCGAGCAGGCACCCATTAGAAATTGACGTACACTGTGCGTGTATACAAAGTATACAAAGACACGGCGCAGTCAGGATTCCAACCAACAATAGGGGGGTCATTCAAAAAATAGGCCCGGACAATTAAAAACTGTCAGCGACTCTCTGGAATAACCCTGGAACAGAAAATGCTAGGGAGATGCAGTTTGTACCTTAGTCATCCTGGCATGTTCCTGCGTCCATTTTTTAAAGGTTTAGGGCGACTTGCACACTTCTTGATAGAAAAAAGCTCAAGTAGGCGGGGTTGCTCAGAAACGATTTCAACAACCTCCACTATGGGAGTTTTGTGCACAGAGCTGTCGGAGAGAAAAACAAAATGTACAACGGGTAATTTCGATCCCTGTATCATGCTCAATCTTCATAATTTTACCACCACAGGATTGCCATGTTCAAGGGCTTTCCTCTCGTACAAAACTTAAAGCTCTGACGATTTTTAAGGCAGGGCCAGATGCGACGGCGCGAGCAGGCACTCATCAGAAATTGACGTACACTGTGCGTGTATACAACGTATACAAAGACACGGCGCAGTCAGGATTCCAACCAACAATAAGGGGATCATTCAAAAAATAGGCCCGGACAATTAAAAACTTTCAGCAACGCTCTGGAATAACTCTGGAACAAAAAAATGCTAGGGAGATGCAGTTTGTACCTTAGTCATCCTGGCATGTTCCTGCGTCCATTTTTTAAAGGTTTAGGGCGACTTGCACACTTCTTGATAGAAAAAAGCTCAAGTAGGCGGGGTTGCTCAGAAACGATTTCAACAACCTCCACTATGCAAGTTTTGTGCACAGAGCTGTCGGAGAGAAAAAAAAATGTACAACGGGTAATTTCGATCCCCGCATCATGCTCAATTTTCAAAATTTTACCACCACAGGATTGCCATGTTCAAGGGCTTTCCTCTCGTACAAAACTTAATGCTCTGACGATTTTTAAGGCGGGGCCAGATGCGACGGCGCGAGCAGGCACCCATCAGAAATTGACGTACACTGTGCGTGTATACAACGTATACAAAGACACGGCGCAGTCAGGATTCCAACCAACAATAAGGGGGTCATTCAAAAAATAGGCCCGGACAATTAAAAATGTTCAGCAACGCTCTGGAATAACTCTGGAACAAAAAATGCTAGGGAGATGCAGTTTGTACCTTAGTCATCCTGGCATGTTCCTGCGTCAATTTTTTAAAGGTTTAGGGCGACTTGCACACTTCTTGATAGAAAAAAGCTCAATTAGGAGAGACGCAGTTTTTACCTGCGTCATCCTGGCATGTCCCTAAATTCAAATTTCAAAGTTTTAGAGCGGCTTCAATACTTCTTGATACCGAAAATTAAAAGTAGGCGGCTGTGCTCCGAAACGAACTCAACAAGCCTCCCTACGGGATATTTGTGCACAGAGAAAATCAAAAGTACAACGGGTCAATTTGACCCGAAATCATTGCTCAATCTAAACAACGTTAAATATGTCAAAGCATGGGCGTTCTTCGTTCGTTGTTATAAGGGTATGATATAAACAGCGCTCTCGCCCGCCTAAGCTGTATTGCAAGGACCACGCCCATCTGAACATCTGACATCACACTTCGAGGCTCGTGAATTTATGCCAGATACTGTAGCGGATGAATCTTTTGAATCGTAAATTTCCCATAATAGTGGACCGAATCTCCGGCACACCTTGCAAGCTAGCCTGACATCAGAAAACTCCCCCAATTATTGTTCTAGTTGTGTTAAATCCAAATCAAGAATGGTTAATTCTCGGCATTAGCTACTTTTTGATGGCGGATATGCTACGAACCTCTCGCTTGAGAACGGGACTTGAAACAAATCTTTTTGCAAACAGACTACTATTACAATTAGCCATGTCCTTGAAATAACATCTTTGAGAAAATAAAAATTAATGTGAACTTACTACAGCACTCTCCTCTGTTGACAAGGGTGATACGACCGAGGCAGTGGTTGGTCCCCAAGTCCACCTTCCACCAGGGATGAGCAGTGACCTCTATAAGAGCAATAAATTATTGTGTACTTTGAATGGGAGACTTTGGAACGCTAGGTGGCAGCAGACTTACCTAGGTCTGCTGCCACCTAACGTATAATTCTTACACCTTTTCGCAAATACTGGGGCGCGCGCGTAAAGCTTGGAATTAGGTGCATTGTGGTCTAGCTAGTGATCAAATTTGATCCATATCTATCCCACAATGCACCTCATTCAACAGTCTGCGCTTGCGTAATGGTATTTTGCGAAAAGGTCTATCGATCATACGTAGTTTTGAGCATGCGCAATTACCGAGAACAATGTATTTACCATGGTACAAGTTCATGGCGCTGCTTAATGGCCGATGTTGTGTTTACTGTGCGATTTTCATTTCATAGCGCTGCTAACCGTAATACTAAACACACACAATGGGAGACTTTGGGACGCTAGGTGGCAGCAGACTTCAGGTAAATTTCCATTGTTATACGTAGTTCTGAGCGTGCGCACATGACCGAGAACGATAGATTTTACCTGGTAAGTCTGCTGCCACCAAGCGTCCCAAAAGTCTCCCATTAAAGTTTTGCTAACCTTCCGGTGCTTACTCTTTGAAAATGAACGACGTATAAATTCCAACAAAACAAATCTCTTGTGAGTGCGCAAGATGAGTTCAAATGTTCACAGGCTTGTTATTTTAAGCATAATATTGAGAAACACCAAGTGAGAAGACTGGTCTTTGACAAATTACCAAAGGTGTCCAGTGCCAAAACAAAACAACCATGTTATGTTCTTTTATAACCAATTAGCCACGGGACCGCCAGCCACCTAAAGCGATACACTGTTTTATGCGGTAGGAGGAAACCTCGCTATAGCTTTTGTTTGTAGAATAAAAAGAAACATCAAAATAAAACTAGATAGTCAATAGTAGGCCTACGCATTGGTGAATCCATCTACTTGTTTATAGATCATTATTAATTTTCCCCTTCACAGTTGAATTGTCGAAGCTAATGATGATGAAACCCCACCAAACGCTTATTAGTATAAACACAAAGGAAACTGTAACATCATGGTGATGTTCGCATTTGATCAGTATGAGCATTGAGCCAGATAAAAGCCTTGAAAAGTTATTGTGTCCATTTTATCATACAAAAATAATCGCCATAAATATTACCGTGGGTGTTTAACGAGGGGGTTTATTGCTCGCCCATGAGGACTTGTACAAATATTACCGAACGGGTCAAAAATGTGCATTTATTTATAAATAAAAAGCCTTGGCTATCTTTAAAAATGTTGAACTACGATTTCAGTAATTAACTGCAAGAATTTTGAGAAGAAAACAAATTATTTCGGCAAACTCGGGTGGTGCAGGGACTAGAGGGTTAAAGTCACCTGGAAATAGAATTGTTTTCTTCTTTCAAACATAAGAGTATAATGCTAACGAACAATAAAACAATTTTTAACTCAATTGGTCAGCCGAGTGGCGAGATAATAATGAGCGAAAAAATGCCCTTGTGCTTTCAGATGCTTGATTTCGAGACCTCAAATTCTAAATCTGAGGTCTCGAAATCAAATTCGTCGAAAATTACTTCTTTCTCGAAAACTACGTCACTTCAGAGGGTGCTGTTTCTCACGATGTTTTATACTATCAACTTCTCCCCATTACTTGTATTCAAGAAAGGTTTTATGCTTATAACTTGTTTGAGTAATTACCAATAGTGTCCACTGCCTTTAAGGCAGTGGACACAATTGGTAATTACTCCAAATAATTATCGTCATAAAACCTTTCTTGATCAGGCAAATTAAAAAGTACAATTATTTGTGACTGGTATTTCTTCTTATAGCAGTTTGGTAATTATACTCAAAATAATTATAATCATAAAACCTACTTGTTAAACTGCAAAAAACACATTTTTATGTCTGGAGAAAGGTAATACGTTTGTTGCTTTGGCTGTTAAATGCAGTGGACACTATTGGTGATTGTCAAAGACCAGTCTGCTCACGCTGGGTGTATCTCAACATTATGCATAAATAATAACAAACCTGTGAAAATTTGAACTCAATCGGTCATCGAAGTTGCGAGATAATAATGACAGAAAAAACACCCCTGTCACACGAAGTTGTATGCTTTCAGATGCTTGATTTCAAGAACTCAAGTTCTTTAAATCCGAGATCTCGAAATCTACTTCGTGGAAAATTACTTCTTTCTTGAAAACTACGTCGTCAGAGGGGAGCCGTTTCTCACAATGTTTTAAACTATCAACAGCTCCCCATTACTCGTTACCAAGTAAGGTTTTATGTTAATAATTATTTTGAGTATGTACCAATAGTGTCGACTGCCTTTCAAATTTGGGGAAAATTTGCTACACACATGAGTCGGTGAAATTCAAGAGGCGCAGGCAGGATGGAAGTTTGTGACAAAACGTTATTGCTTTATTTTAGGCGTATTTGCAACGGTCTCCTTCACTTGTCTGCTCTCGCCGAAAGCCAGTTAAAAGAATTGCAAGCGAATCTAGAATTAGAAACTTCAAACCAAAAACAATTTGCTAATCCCCCAGCAGCAACTTACTAAAATAACTGTTTTTTATTGTTATGTAAAATTACCCCAGTGGTTAAAAATAACAAAATGCATTTGAGGACACACATGGTAAGACAACTTCAACATAAACATATTTCAACATAAACATAGCGAGGGGCAATTTTCCAGCATTATCATGGTTAAACAAAATCATATAATAATATTATTTCTTTGTTTTTTTTCATCTTTGTGAGTGACAACTTTTGTAACGGTTCTATAATGATTATTAGTAGTATTTGGAAGGGATTTCTCGTGGTGTGGTTCGTATTTGGGGATAATTATTGTTTGTTTAATTTAATTTTTTTATCCTGTTGCGCTTGGTATTTTCATAGAGTGGTATTTTTAACCAGAATTAATCAAAATCATCCAGCAAGTGCATCAATTAACCATCTAATGCAGGCTCATTAACTTTACGCGGGAGACTCTACAATCCGCCGACAGAGGGCGCGATTCCTATTTAAATACTTAGTCAGATACCCTAAACCAAATTCAACGCTGAACGTATAGATGAAGTCGAGCTTGATAAATCACGTGTGTCCCATTCAGAAACGCATGCGGTATCAGAATTTCTCAAAAACATGGACGGAGAGAAGTGACTTGCTTCTTCGAGAGAATTTTGCCCGCATTTCGCTCCATTTTACCGTTTCCTGAAAAAGAAACGGTAGTTATGAAGTGCAAGACATGTGCTCACAAAGTAAATGCAAAAAGTAAGTTTGGAATTTACATATTTATTGTGGAAACCGGAGCTTGTAAAGTTGTGTGTAATAACCCCCTTGACTTGTGCGTTATTGTCGCAACACTCAGACTTTGAATATTAAACACATTAATGCAAATTCAGCTCAATGACTTTGAGTCTGATGATGTAAATGACCTGTGACATAATTTGTAGTTGACAAAAAATATTGACTATTTTTTTATTTTATTTAGGATATAAAAATTACATTCCTTTCACAGATTTTCAACAAAATGTAACACTTGTGTAAAGTTGTTTTTATTAATATTATCAGTGATTTTTTTTTCTTTGTATCACTCAGCGATGACCGCATATTTTATATCACTACCAAGTAATAGCACAGACAGCATTTTTTGAATGAATGAAAAGTCGGAAAAGTTTCCGTATGGCGCCACCACTTTTTCATTCGATATGAAATAATATAGTATCTAATTTACCTCAATGAGATATCCCTTTTTGTAAAAATGAGTGAAAAGGTGGTGGCGCCATACGGAAAGTTATCCGAAAAGTCACTTATTGTCTTCCTTCTCATTACAGCTGCATTACATGGTGTGGTCTATCATTCATACCTGCGTCTCAACTCTCACAAGAATGTTGAAGGTCGTCAGGAGGTCGTCGACCAGAAAGACCTAGGAACACTGGTGAGTGAAACACTGGAGTTTTATCTTACATGTCTTAGGAATTGTCCAAATTGTTTAGGTTTATATTATATCTTGATGTTTACATACAGAAATGTTTGTACATTATTGTTGTTTAGTTGCCCCTGCTAGAACCATCAAAACATTTTATTTTTATTTTTTCTTTCAGAGGTTTCAACATTTATATTACTCTGAATTTTTAAAATTGGTTTATGAAAAAAAAAGATGCAAAATAGATGAATTTATTAGGTGATTTATTGCATATGGTTTCTTTTGAAGAATATAACCCCCAAAATATTTAGGTTCACCATTTTGTTTTTCTTCAGGAAAGACACAAAAACGAATCAGTGTAAAGGGTTTGCCACCTGTAGGGGGACCTCTGGTCAATTATGAAATGGTTTGAAAAAAAAGGCACAATTTCGTTTTGAATAAAAGGTGGTTTATCATTTTGTAAATTTTGAAAAAAAAGCAACCCCAAAGTTCTTTGTTGGTACTTGTTTATTTTATTTCAGAGGTTTTATCCCTCTGAAAACAGCAAAATTCAGTGATAAAGGTTTGCCAACCATAAGGAAACCTCTGGCCAATGTTTTAACTGTTTTAGTTGAAAAATGTACCACTTCGTTTTAAAAGGCAATTTTTTTTTTATAACTTAGTAATTTTTGAAAATTACCCTCCCCCACCCCAAATATTTGGTCAGAAATAGTTTTGTTTTATTTCAGAGGTTTTATATTTAACTCTTAAGAAGAGCAACATTCAGTGATATGGGTTCGCCACCCGTAGGGAAACTTCTGGCAAATATTTTAACTGTGTTTAGAACCACTTCATTTTAAAAGGCGATTTTTTTTATAATTTGGTAATTTTTGAAAATTACCCTCTCCCCTCCCCAAATATTTGGTGAGAAATATTTGTTTTATTTCAGAAGGTTTATAATTAACCTTTAAGAAGAGCAACAATCAGTGATATGGGTTCGCCACCCGTAGGGAAACCACTGGCAATTTTTTTAACTGTGTTTAATTGAAAAATGTACCACTTCATTTTAAACTGTCATTTTTTTTATAATATGGTAATTTTGGAAAATTCCCCCCCCCCCAAATATTTGGTTAGAAACAGTTTTATATCGTAGGTTTTGTATTTAACTCTTTAGCAGAGCAAACTTAAGTGATATGGGTGCGCCACCCATAGGGAAACCTCTAGCCAATTTTTTAACTGCTGTTTATTAATTGAAAAATTTGCCACTTCATATTAGGTAATTTATTTGGCAAGTCTTGAAAAATAAGCCCCCAAATATTTGGTTTTATATTTTTAACTCTGAAACGAGAAGGGCAGAAATTCAGTAACAAAGGGTTCGCCACCCGTAGTGAAACCCCTGGTAAATTTTTTATCGGTGTTTGATTGAAACGGAAGCCCCCAAATATTTTGATATACAAATAGGTTTGTTTTATTTCAGAGGTTTTTTTATTTTACCTGTGAAAACAGAGGATAAAAATCGGGTTCGCCACCCGGAAGGACACCCCTGGCCAATTATTTTAAAATGTTTGGGAAAAAAAGCAAACCTTTTATGTTGATGTATCGAAATCTTTACCTCTTATTGATTGATCGCTACTGTGCCAGGGTTTTGCTTCTTTCTGTTTTCTCAGCAAGTAGAACCAGTAGATCTGTTTTGCTGAAACTTTCACAGTTTTACTTCTTCTTTCTATGTTTTGTCCATTAATCATTGAAAAACAAAACAAAAAAACTTATGGCTCTACCTTTTAGGCGTATTATCAATGCTTGGTTATTTTTCATCACTTCTTAATTTCATTTTTGTATCTGGTCTGGTTTCAGATTGACAGGGCATGTGCCAAGTGCCGTCACGATGGACTTCATTGCCACACCAGGCAAACACGATCAGCTGATGAAGGACAAACCGTCATCTATTTCTGCCCATCATGCAAGTAAGTTAATCACTACTTAAAGTCACCTGGAAATAGAATTTGTTTTCTTTCAAACATAAGAGTATATGCTTACGAACAATAAAACAATTTTGTTAGTAATTGTTTATCACGATTTATATGTTTAAAAAATATATAAAGTTGTTTGGGGGGCTGACTCCGCCTACCCCTTTTGTGACGTCAATCGAGGCAGACTTTGCCTGCAATGCGTATAGTAAACACACGTGCAAAGTACATGTACGTCCAAGTCGTAAGATGGTACATTTCAAAAAGTGTTTTTCTGCATTCAGCAGCAATACACCTGGTCGGCATTGCCGGAAAAAAACATTTTTGTTGTTGTTTTGAAACGTACAAACTCACGACTTGGTCCGTACATGTACTTTGCAATTGTGTTTACTCTACGCATTACAGGCAAAGTCTGCCTCGATTGACGTCACGAACAGCGCCCTCTCGGGTCGGGGTCTACTCTTAAATTTGTAAATAACATAAGAACTGATTTTTTTAAACCTTAGTTAACTGTTTATTCACATTCCACTCATCAAAACACATATATTAGTGACAAAAGCTTTATTTTGAAAAAATACCACTTCCAGGTGACTTTAAACCTGGTTCATACTTCCTGCAAATGCAAAGTGAATTTTGGCGACCCAGCCCTGTTTAGTTAACGAATGTTTCAAAGAGGTTGAACACAGTTCAACTGTTGCGAGTGATTCATTGCGAGTTTGTGACAACAAAACTTGTTCGCATTTGCAGGAAGTATGAACCGGGCTTTAGGCTTGTAGATCCTTTTAGGTTTATCATACAGTTTCCATAGATTGTGCAGGGGTTAGTAGGTACCTGTGAGGGCAGAGATGGTTCTTGTGATTTATTTATCACTACATATTTGGCTGCACAGGCAATTTCTGAGTTGGTTTGATGAATGAAATAAATGGTCCAGTGATAAGGGGTAACATTGTTGAAGAGCCACGAGCGTCACTGAATGACGGATTTCAGTGCTACATGCGGATTGGTACAAGCAGAAATTCACCGTTCATATGACATGTGTGTAAATCGTTGTCGGAAGTGTCATGGCCGAGTGGTTAAGAGCATCAAGTTCAAACTCTGGTGTTTCTGATAAGCAGAGTGTGGGTTCGAATCGCCAGCCATGACACTTGTGTCCTTAAGCAAGACACTTAACCATTGCTTCGCCCTTCGGATTGGACGTAAAGCCGTAGGTCCCATTTAAAAGAACGCAGTGCATGCACTTATCGAAAAAGAGAAGGGGTTCGCCCTGGTGTTCCTGGCTGTGGCTGCTGTATGCACCGTGGCACCATGTAAACCACTACATGGTGTGCTAAGGATTAGGTCTCATAATTTCAAAATCTTTGTCCCACTCACCTTGCAGTAAAAATATTTGGCGCTTTGTATCCTTTGGAAAAGGTGCATTATAAATACGTTGATTATTATAATTTTTAATATTGTTATTATTAAAGCACAATATGGTTACAAGTGCATCCATCAGCAAAACAGAAACCAACAAAACATGCAATTGGATCTTGTGAAGGATCTGCGGTGAACTTTACAAAGAGTTAAGACTAGTCATATCTTGTTAGGACAAGTTACTCGTCTAACTTAGGACTAGCCTAAAGTTAGAACCAGTCCTAACTCTTTGTGAAATCGACCCCAGGATGGTTAAGTAATTTTATTTTTTTATTTACAGGCATCAAGAGATTGAGTACTCCTGAAGAGAATCAACATCTTCGGATCAGTCTACACTGAGAGGAACTCAAGGCAAGAGCTCACTGGAACAAGGAGATGAAATCACCACCGGCGACGACGACGACCCGATGCCAGAGAGATGTCTTACTGATGAGGAGGCAATTTTTGGGGTGTGTTTATTCGTTGAAAAATGCACCACTACATAAAAGGTGATTTAAAAGTTTTGAAAAACAAGCCCCCAAATATTTGAATATTTTAATATTTTGAACTCTGAAAACAGAAGAGCAAAAATTCAGTGACAAAGGGTTCGCCACCCGTAAGGAAACCCCTGTGTTTGATTGAAAATTGCAACGCTTCAAATTGAAAGTTGACATTTGGTAAATTTTGAAAAATAACCGGAAACCCCTCCAAATATTTTGATATACAAATAGGTTCGTTTTATTTGAGAGGTTTTATATTTTACCTGGGAAAACAGAGAGCAAAAATCAGTGACAGTCTGTAAGAAACCCCTGGCCAATTATTTTTTAAATGTGACCCGCTCTAACGAAATGAGGATTGTCTAGTGAATTTCACATTTGCATATTTCATAATATTCCAAACAAGCAAATCTTAATATTTTAAATGAAATAAAAATCAAGATCATACGACCTTCCTGTCTGAAACAATGTGGAATTTTCGACGCCCTTGACGCTTAATTTTACGACCCGTTTTGGAAAACACAAACTCCATAAAAATTAATTTGAAAAAACGCGACGTCTCACACACTCATTAAAATAATATTAATATTTTTGTTTACGATAATGAAAACATCAATTTTTAACCCCCCGTAGTCAGGCAAACAAAATTACCAAAATGAACAAACAACTCAACGAGAAGTTAGATTATAATGTGTAGACAATTTCACCAATAAGTTTGACAATGTTTACCTGAATTTTTGGAGCAATTTGCGTTGATATTTCCAACTTGAAATGCGAGTTTTGTTCCGTCAAGTCAAAACATAGTAAAGACAGCTGTCACTCAGCGCATAGCATCAACCCCCACGGGTATACTCGGCTTGAAGACCAGGGAACATTCGCAATTTCCCCGTGCATGTTTCTCATGATTTTAGCGAAATTTCTTACCCAGCATGAAGTTTAACTGAAAGATTATTCCTTTAACATTCAGAATTATTTTGATTTGGAACAATTCAACCTTGAAAAACCACAAAACAATGATGGAAATTAGACACTGTTTTCCCAACGTTCGATAAACATTCCACTGTTCCATACGTCGTACGTGTAGCAAAGTTTGTGCATGGTACCCGCGCAGTGTTCGTGTGTACATTGTCGTATTACCAGCGCTGCAACTAGCTATGGCAACAAGACCGGGTCGGGTGATCGGACTCTCACGCTGCATGGATAAACAACGCCTCGGTCTGTGAGCCATACTAAATCTCGCGACGCGGATTTATGAATGGGAGATGTCATCGCTGATAAAACAGGGTTTGCCTTTGGTGACCTTTGAACCCCTTTCAGTGTTGACACATGTTTTTGGTGGCTATATTTAGACACCTCTAATCTTTGGCTTTCCAATGGTACTCTTGGTGGCGCTATGCAAGTTGTGTGAAAAGTTTTGCGACGCTCGCCAAATTTGGTGTTTTCAATGAATGTTCGCTGTCTGTCCCGTGGGATTTGGAACATTTTTGGATAATTACGTCAAGAACATGGCTCAGAAATCGTCTGTTTTTACATCTTTAGTAATCTTTTGACGAAAAGGTAAGACCATAGTAAGTTTAATCAAGATTTAGGCAACCTAAAAGTGTAGTAATAAAAAAATTAAAAAATTCAATAATTTTCATTAATTGTTTGTTATGATTATGTTCGGTGTCAAATTACACGAAATGAAACATTACTAGACATTCCTCATTCCGTCAGAGCGGGTCACAAATGTTTGGGGAAAAAGCAAACATAGTTTGTTGATGTATCGAAATCTTTACCTTGGATGGATTCATCGCTACTGTGACAGGGTTTTGCTTCTTTCTGTTTTCTAAGCAAGTAGAACCAATTAACCTATTTTGCTGAACTTTTCACTGTTTTATTTCATCTTTCTAACCATTTGTGAAATCGACCCCAGGATGGTTAGGGTCAAAGGTTCATTTTTTTATGTAAAAGTATTTTTTTTTTATATTTTTTAATATTTACAGGCATCAAGAGATTGAGTACTCCTGAAGAGAATCAACATCTTCGGATCAGTCTACACTTATAGATCTCAAGACAAGAGCTCACTGGAACAAGGAGATGAAATCACCACCGGCGACGAGGACAACGATGACGACCTGATGCCACAACGATGTCTTACTGATGAGGAGGCCGATTTTTTGACTGGTTTATTCATTAAAAAATGCGCCACTTCATATAAGGTGATTTATAAGTTTTGAAAAACAAGCCCCCTACTATTTGGTTTTATATTTTGAACTCTGAAAACAGAAGAGCAAAAATTCAGTGACAAAGGGTTCGCCACCCGTAAGGAAACCCCTGGCCGATTTTTTAACTGTGTTTGATTGAAAATTGCACCACTTCAAATTGAAAGTTGACATTTGGTAAATTTTGAAAAATAACCGGAAACCCCTCCAAATATTTTGATATACAAATAGGTTCGTTTTATTTGAGAGGTTTTATATTTTACCTGTGAAAACAGAGAGCAAAAATCAGTGACAGTTTGTAAGAAAACCCCTTGCCAATTATTTTTTAAATGTTTGGGGAAAAAGCAAACATAGTTTGTTGATGTATCGAAATCTTTACCTTGGATGGATTCATCGCTACTGTGACAGGGTTTTGCTTCTTTCTGTTTTCTAAGCAAGTAGAACCAATTAACCTATTTTGCTGAACTTTTCACTGTTTTATTTCATCTTTCTAACCATTTGTGAAATCGACCCCAGGATGGTTAGGGTCAAAGGTTCATTTTTTTATGTAAAAGTATTTTTTTTATATATTTTTTAATATTTACAGGCATCAAGAGATTGAGTACTCATGAAGAGAACCAACATCTTCGGATCAATCTACACTTATAGATCTCAAGACAAGAGCTCACTGGAACGAGGAGATGAAATCACCACCGGCGACGAGGACAACGATGACGACCTGATGCCACAAAGATGTCTTACTGATGAGGAGGCCGATTTTTTGACTGGTTTATTCATTGAAAAATGCGCCACTTCATATAAGGTGATTTATAAGTTTTGAAAAACAAGCCCCCTACTATTTGGTTTTATATTTTGAACTCTGAAAACAGAAGAGCAAAAATTCAGTGACAAAGGGTTCGCCACCCGTAAGGAAACCCCTGGCCGATTTTTTAACTGTGTTTGATTGAAAATTGCACCACTTCAAATTGAAAGTTGACAAGGTAAATTTTGAAAAATAACCGGAAACCCCTCCAAATATTTTGATATACAAATAGGTTCGTTTTATTTCAGAGGAAAGTTATTACTTATCGAAAGTGGAGTTCAATTGATAAGAATGCTATCTCACATGATATCAGGTTAAGTGATTTGATCACCGCCCCTGAAACTGATTTAGATAAACTAGTTGCCCAGTATGACACCACCCTCACAAATATCCTCAATAAGCATGCCCCCCTGAAAAAGCGCTCTGTTACAATCCGTGCATCTAATCCTTGGTACACTCCTGATATCGATAGTGCAAAAAAGCTTAGGAAAAGATATGAGAGGCGATGGCGCACTTCGAAACTTGAAATTGATAGGCAACTTTTTAAATCACAGTGTCTTGTTGTTACTAATATGATTGTCCAGGCTAAATTTGACTACTACCATGACAAAGTATCCCAGTGCAAGGACCAACGAGAATTGTTCAAAGTTGTTGAAAGTTTGCTGCATCAAAAAGGGAAAGCGAAACTACCTTCACATACATGTCAATCTCAACTTGCTAAAAGATTTAACAATTATTTCATTACAAAAATTCACACAATTCGTCAAGGCCTAGACATAGTTCCAGTTTCTTCTCCCACATTAGATACTGGTCCCCCTACATGTACTTCCCCAGTTTTCGAACATTTCAGACCTGTTAGTGTAACAGAGATTTCTAAACTTATCTCTGGATCACCATCTAAATCGTGTGTCTTGGATCCTGTACCAACATGGATGCTTAAAGACCATATAAATATATTGGCACCTGTGATCACAAGGATTGTGAATAACTCTTTCGAAACAGCAATTTTCCCGGACCATTTTAAAAACGCACTAGTTACACCGCTCCTAAAAAAGCCATCACTTGACCCTGACATTTTAAAGAACTTCCGTCCTGTCTCCAATTTAAATTTTGTGTCAAAAATTGTTGAGAAGGCTGTCGCATGCCAGCTCATTGATCATTTATCTTCTAACAACCTATATGAACACTTTCAATCAGCTTACAGAAAATACCACAGTACAGAAACAGCTTTATTGAGGGTACAAAATGATATTTTATGTGAACTGGATGATAAATTTGGTGTATTTCTTATTCTTCTTGATCTTTCTGCAGCCTTTGACACCATTGACCATGACGTACTTTATTCTTGCCTTGCATCAATTGGTGTCAAGGGCTTAGCTCTGAAGTGGCTACAATCATATCTCAGTAACAGGACCCAGTCAGTGAACATTGCTGGTGTCCTGTCTGACTTTGATCCACTCCCTTACGGCGTGCCCCAAGGATCAGTTCTGGGGCCGTTGCTTTTTACAATCTATGCTAGCCCAATTGCCAATATTGCTCGTAAACATGGCTTGCGGGTACATGCCTATGCAGATGACACACAGCTCTATTTACCATTTGATTTAAACAGACCCAATAGTGAGGAATCGGCTCGCCAGTGTGCCGAAGCCTGCATATCTGAGATTAAGTCGTGGATGACAATTAACAAGCTAAAACTAAATGATGATAACACTGAATTTCTCATTATAACTCCCAAACATCAACGCCATAAAATCATTAATCATAACATCCATGTTGACAGTGCCTCTATTCAGGCCTCACCTTGTGCGCGTAATTTGGGAGTTATTTTTGATAACACACTATCCATGGATAAACATGTCAGCAGAATCTGTCAATCGACATACTATTACTTAAGAACTGTTAATACCATTCGAAAAACCTTATCACATAAAACTGCTGCTACTATCATTCATTCTTTGGTCACTTCTCGCCTTGACAATGGTAATTCCCTATTATACGGAGTTACCGAACACCAGCTCCACAAACTACAACTTTTACAAAATGCTGCCGCTTGTGTTTTAACAAAATCTAAAAAACATGATCATATTACACCTATACTGCAGGAACTTCACTGGCTACCCATTCGACAACGAATTCAATTCAAAATTCTACTTATTGCATTTAAATCCCAGTTTGGCTTGACTCCGTCTTATATTGCAAATCTCCTTGTACCTTATGCCCCCTCTCGCACTCTTTGTTCTTCTGCTAAGTCCCTTTTAACTATTCCTAGAACTTCCTCATCATATGGCGATCGTTCCTTTTCCGCTTGTGCTCCTAAACTTTGGAACGCTTTACCTAATAACATCAGGCGCTGTAGTTCTCTTCCATTGTTTAAAAACTTGATAAAAACTCATTTATTTAAATCCTCTTACACTTAGCTCGTTACATGTCTTGACAGTAGATTATTCATTGTATAATTTTGTATTATGTTCTACATTTCTTTTTTGTTGTATGTATTGTTTTTTGTTCTGCGCATCGGAATAGGGTCTTGTACACTAGATAGATGGCGCATTATAAATGCATTATTATTATTATTATTATTATTATTATATTTTACCTGTGAAAACAGAGAGCAAAAATCAGTGACAGTCTGTAAGAAAACCCCTGGCCAATTATTTTTTAAATGTTTGGGGAAAAAGCAAACATAGTTTGTTGATGTATCGAAATCTTTACCTTGGATGGATTCATCGCTACTGTGACAGGGTTTTGCTTCTTTCTGTTTTCTAAGCAAGTAGAACCAATTAACCTATTTTGCTGAACTTTTCACTGTTTTATTTCATCTTTCTAACCATTTGTGAAATCGACCCCAGGATGGTTAGGGTCAAAGGTTCATTTTTTTATGTAAAAGTATTTTTTTTTTATATTTTTTAATATTTACAGGCATCAAGAGATTGAGTACTCCTGAAGAGAATCAACATCTTCGGATCAGTCTACACTTATAGATCTCAAGACAAGAGCTCACTGGAACAAGGAGATGAAATCACCACCGGCGACGAGGACAACGATGACGACCTGATGCCACAACGATGTCTTACTGATGAGGAGGCCGATTTTTTGACTGGTTTATTCATTGAAAAATGCGCCACTTCATATAAGGTGATTTATAAGTTTTGAAAAACAAGCCCCCTACTATTTGGTTTTATATTTTGAACTCTGAAAACAGAAGAGCAAAAATTCAGTGACAAAGGGTTTGCCACCCATAAGTAAACCCCTGGCCGATTTTTTAACTGTGTTGATTGAAAATTGCACCACTTCAAATTGAAAGTTGACATTTGGTAAATTTCGAAAATAACAGGAAACCCCTCCAAATATTTTGATATACAAATAGGTTCGTTTTATTTCAGAGGTTTTATATTTTACCTGTGAAAGCAGAGAGCAAAAATCAGTGACAGTCTGTAAGGAAACCCCTGGCCAATTATTTTTAAATGTTTGGGGAAAAAGCAAACATAGTTTGTTGATGTATCGAAGTCTTTACCTTAGATGGATTCATCGCTACTGTGACAGGGTTTTGCTTCTTTCTGTTTTCTAAGCAAGTAGAACCAATTAACCTATTTTGCTGAAACTTTCACTGTTTTATTTCATCTAAGAGATCTCAAGACAAGAGCTCA
Organism: Asterias rubens; assembly: GCF_902459465.1. Lineage (NCBI taxonomy): Eukaryota > Metazoa > Echinodermata > Asteroidea > Forcipulatida > Asteriidae > Asterias > Asterias rubens. The sequence goes on along the minus strand of NC_047064.1, from coordinate 15,178,487 downwards.
CTGGAACAAGGAGATGAAATCACCACCGGCGACGACGACAACGATGACGACCTGATGCCACAGAGATGTCTTACTGATGAGGAGGCCGATTATTTGACTGGTTTATTCATTGAAAAATGTGCCACTTTATATAAGGTGATTTATAAGTTTTGAAAAACAAGCCCCCAACTATTTGGTTTTATATTTTGAACTCTGAAAACAGAAGAGCAAAAATTCAGTGACAAAGGGTTCGCCACCCGTAAGGAAACCCCTGGCCGATTTTTTAACTGTGTTTGATTGAAAATTGCGCTACTTCAAATTGAAAGTTGACATTAAAATTTTGAAAAATAACGTAAACCCCTCCCAATTTTTTGATATACAAACAGGTTCGTTTTATTTCAGAGGTTTTATATTTTACCTGTGAAAACAGCGCAGCAAAAATCAGTGACAAAGGGTTCGTGTCCGTATGGAAACCCTTGGCAATTTTTTTTTTTTAATGTTTGGGAAAAAAAGCATCGCTACTGTGACAGGGTTTGCTTCTTTCTGTTTTCTCAGCAAGTAGAACCAATTAACCTACTTTGCTGAAACTTTCACTGTTTTATTTCATCTTTCTAACCATTTGTGAAATCGACCCCAAGATGGTTAGGGTCAAAGGTTAATTTTTTATTTTTTTATTTTTTATTTACAGGCATCAAGAGATTGAGTACTCCTGAAGAGAATCAACATCTTCGGATCGGTCTACACTGAGAGGAACTCGAGGCAAGAGCGCACTGGAACAAGGAGATGAAATCACCACCGACGACAACGACGACCACCACCTGATGCCAGAGAGATGTGTTGCTGATGAGGAGGCCGAGCATCCATCCCAGTATGGGTACTTAAATAAGATAAGGATCCTTTATCACTGACAGTGCCATCAGGATTGTCTCAAGAAACAAAATGAGGCTTGACAACAAAATTAAGTCTGGTTCCTTTTTGTTAAACTTTGAGCGTTTCGAGCGGGTTTTGATCGGTACACGGGAACCAGACAAAATGGCCGAACTGTGGTAAAGGTGTTTTTAAACTGTCAGTGTTGCTTACATTAGTTTGCGATAACTCGTGCTTTATAGCTTGTTTCAAAAAATGAGTATCTGAAATTGAATTGTTTACCGTCATCAATTGTTGTTTTAATCGATCCTCCCCTAACCCCTGGGGTGGGTTAATCGATTGAAAGAATGAACAAGAAACTTGAGTGCACATCTTTTATGATAAAAGCCTTCTAGCTCTGGTTAGGATTATGGCATACTTAGGAACTTACGGGTCATGACAAGACTAAAACTCCCTTTCTCCTGAGAGTTGGTCATTGCACAAATGTCATCCTCGATACTGTTACTACGACACGCCTGATGCATTACGGAGGCAACGTTGCCACTGGTCATTGCCTGGGTGCCCCTTGAAATGTTCTTGCAATTATTCCATAGAGGTGCCCTTTACCAAGAAAAACCACCTTGGTGCACTTGCCCTGTTTAAATGACTGAGCTGTCCTTTTCTGCTAGGGGTTTGCGTCATAGCAAACTAGGAACCTATCAACGTGTTCTCTAGCAGTGGCTTACTGTTGTACCACTACCATCACACATGACTTTCATCCCTTTCTGCAAGGGATTGGGTCACAGCAAACTTAACCATCACACATGACTTTCATCCCTTTCTGCAAGGGATTGGGTCACAGCAAACTTAGTAACGTTTTACATTAGTGGCTTACTGTTGTACCACTACCATCACACATGACTTTCATCCCTTTCTGCTAGGGATTGGGTCACAGCAAACTTAAACAAGTTTTACATTAGTGGCTTACTGTTGTACCACTACCATCACACATGACTTTCATCCCTTTCTGCAAGGGATTGGGTCACAGCAAACTTAAAAAAGTTTTACATTAGTGGCTTACTGTTGTACCACTACCATCACACATGACTTTCATCCCTTTCTGCTAGGGATTGGGTCACAGCAAACTTAGTAACGTTTTACATTAGTGGCTTACTGTTGTACCACTACCATCACACATGACTTTCATCCCTTTCTGCTAGGGATTGGGTCGCAGCAAACTTAGTAACGTTTTACATTAGTGGCTTACTGTTGTACCACTACCATCACACATGACTTTCATCCCTTTCTGCTAGGGATTGGGTCACAGCAAACTTAGTAACGTTTTACATTAGTGGCTTACTGTTGTACCACTACCATCCCACATGACTTTCATCCCTTTCTGCTAGGGATTGGGTCACAGCAAACTTAGTAACGTTTTACATTAGTGGCTTACTGTTGTACCACTACCATCACACATGACTTTCATCCCTTTCTGCTAGGGATTGGGTCACAGCAAACTTAGTAACGTTTTACATTAGTGGCTTACTGTTGTACCACTACCATCACACATGACTTTCATCCCTTTCTGCTAGGGATTGGGTCACAGCAAACTTAGTAACGTTTTACATTAGTGGCTTACTGTTGTACCACTACCATCACACATGACTTTCATCCCTTTCTGCTAGGGATAGGGTCACAGCAAACTTAGTAAAGTACTAGTTTAGTGGATTACTGTTGTACCACTACCACCACACATGACTTGCATCCGTTTCTGCTAGGGATTGTGTCGCAGCAAACTTAGTAACGTTTTACATCAGTGGCTTACTGTTGTACCACTACCATCACACGTGACTTTCATCCCTTTCTGCTAGGGATTGTGTCGCAGCAAACTTAGTAACGTTTTATATTAGTGGCTTACTGTTGTACCACTACCACCACACGTGACTTTCATCCCTTTCTGCTAGGGATTGGGTCATAGCAAACTAAATGTTGAGGTTCATATGTACATACATGACCTTTTCCCCTTCCTACCTGGGGGAAATGATTGGTACTTTCTATTAATCCACCTGCCGTGTGACCACTGACCCTTCCTCTGTGGGGTAAGATTACTGTAAACCTTTGCGGCTGTATGTCAGAAATGGCCACTTGCCATATTACCTGTGCCCCCCCCCTTCCCACCTGGGGTATTTGTTGCAATAACACAATGATAAATCTTGAATCATGTGTTGTGAATTGTTTCTATAGACCAACAGGCCTGTATGCTTCTTTTTTGAAAAGGCAAGGGCACCAGAGCATTTTCTCCTTGGTAAAACGCACCCTATGAGGAAATTGTAAATCTGTACTGGATCATTTCAAGGGCACCAAGGCAATGACCAGGGGCATCGAGGCTATCGCCTTCGTTGCCTCCGTGAAGTATCAGGCCTGGATTTATTCATGATTGTGCATTTGACTGCATCTGTGATCCAACTTCACAAAAAGAAGAAGACAAATCATTACGTGAAATATTTCGCTTATCATTCTTTGTGTTGGCCACACACGCAAAATAAATTACTGTCAAAGCTATTCTTAATTTTGGCTTTAAACTTAATTTTGGGACAAGAAATACGACAATGCGAAAAGATTTGTCCTTTTTGGTAATTTGGGTCACAACTGCAAAATATTTGTGTATTTTACATAAATTATCTTTATTGAGACATTCCCACGAAATGAGTTCACATTACTTTATATACAAAATGCGTACATTTTTCATATAGAATGCTCGACTTTACTTCCCAAAATACAAAATTCTAAATTCTTATTTTTTTTTTTTACTCTCTTGGCAAATTTTTTTCCCGCTACTACTTTTAAAACTTTGCTCACTTTAAAAACTCTTCTTTTCTAGATTTTTCCCAGAGTTGGAATATCTTAGCAAATTTTACAGAAATTTTGTTTTCTGTAAAATTTGCTTGTGACTCAAATTGTGGGAGTGTCTCTGGTCCTATATTGATACTTTGATGATTGTGAAGCCAAGTACAACTTGCACTCAATACAATTAATGCAAGCGGAACACATCCTAAAGTTGTATTCTTGGGACCAATCTTCATGACATACAAGTACGCCATCATTTTAACTAAATTTATTCCTTTTTGGCACGACATGTTTGGATAAGTGTGATGCACACCTGTCCAAACTCAAAATGAAATACGAGTACGTCATCAATTTAACCAAATTTATTCATTTTAGGCATGACATGTTTGGACGAGTGTGATTTACACCTGTCCAAATTCAAAATTAAAAAGTACAATATTTTTTACGAAACAGTCACAAACTTCATTTGAAAATGTTTTTTTTTTCTTCTTTGCATTGCTGCGACAGTAATAGTTAACAGTTCTAAATTTTATTGAGTTTTTTTTTGCATCAGCTGATACAAAAAAAAATCTAATCTCAGAGATAACTTTATTTCAACTCAAGGATTGTAAATGTTGTACTTGGCTGTTTTTATAATTTGAAAAATTATGTAGTAAATTAATTGGTTACCATTCATTAAATGCTGTAGAAAGCACCACTGAACTGTAGAAGCAGCAGAGTTGTGCAAACGTGTGTGCCGGTCGGTGTGGCTAACTACTATCTGGAAAGTGTGACGACCTAATGATCCAAGAGTTAATGGTTGGGTAAGCATTTTATTAAGTGAAATCTTGTTAATGTGGCGCTGGTAGTCTGTCTTACCGGTGTCCTACCTTACATGATTGACAAACTATTTCAACTTTCTCGATCTCCGACAAAAAAACGAAACCTAAGAAAGAAAGGATTTGGTTGCCTGTTGAAGTCTTTGGGGGCCTGTATCAAAAGTGTCAAGGACTGAGGACCATTGCACTTTTTTGCACATTTTTTACCTGATCATTTTGTTATCCTAAGTTGGTACCCGTCTCTCTATACTGTTCCTGTGTAAACGGGTCTACTTTTTGAGCAACTTCTCTACACTGGACATCCTCTTCTGATCTGAGGGAGCCTCTGAACTTGACGGATGACGGAGACTTCTACCCAGATGTTGGTGCGAGGGTCGGAGAAACGAGATTCTGAACATGGCTATTCACATTTCAATCAGGTACTCAGGCTTTTACATTGGTTTCACTTGTGTTAAGAAGTTTTGACTGTATCAAAAGGAGATATCAAAGATGACATTGGGATTGTGTAGGAAGTTAACAGGGTCCTTTATAGAAGAAACATCGTCGCTTAGATAGATGCCGTTGTGCATTAGGTAATTGTAACCGGTTCAATTCTCAGCCACAGTAGGTTGTATGTACACTCCTTCGTCAGTTAGAATAGTGTTTAGATTTTAGATTTAGTTAAAACCCCTGTTGAACTGGTTGACAATATTCAGTCTATGACGTTAACTATTGGTCTATTTCAGTGACCAATTAACTAGGTTGTCCATTGTAGGTTTTGAGTGGTCAGCTTTATGACAGATTCTACAGTAGGTATGTTAACGACAATCAGTTGAGGAAATGATTTACAAAATGATGTTGACCAATAGACATTGCTTTTTTAACAAATACTGCCACTGTGGTGTGCATGATTTGTATACATTTTTCATAAACATAGTAATTTAGCTGCACTAGGTGTTTTCAATCCTTCAGGGTATTAATTATTGATAATTGTAAACAGTTTTTACAACTGGTTAACCCTTTTCCAGCTGAATATGGTGACGACACTCAGGCGGTTTACAAACACTCATAAAATTTGTTCAGCCGCAATGTTTGAATCTTGTTTCTCTAGTTATTTAGGCTGTTAAAGTGACAAAGACACTTGGTCATTAATATTTTGACAGGTTCTAAAAAGAGTTGGCAAGTTTAAGATATGTAACCCGTAGAACTGTTGGGAACAAATGCAACCTACTAGTTTTTTGTCAGTACAACAATTGTATTTTATTTTATTTTTAAGATCTCTTTGAAACGAGACAAATTTTGTGCGATGTCCATCAATAATTTTAATTCTTTTATGGTTAACATGAGAACGTCTCAACATGTACAACAGCGAAGTGTACAATGGATCAAACTAGGTGTTTATTAGCGTATTAGTGTAGACTTATTCAGTTAAACCTCGGAACAAACATAGTAATTTGTCACATGGCTAGGTAGTTATACGAAGCATAAACACTAGTCCAGTATTAGTGTAGAATTATTAAACAAATAACTAAATTAGTTATTTCTCAATTTGCTTGTTAGATTGATTTTGTTATGAATATTATGCCAAAAAGACACAGCAGGAATAGGTAATCTAAATAAGACGTCACTTTGTTACTTTAGTCATGCACTGTTTGCAGAATCACAGGTGTCTTTCTAGATGGAAAATACACCAAGTTATCAGCGATCTTATCGTCACTGATAAAACCTTAATTTTCCGACATCGACGTCAGACTCATTTTTATGCAAAAACATTGTAGTTTATGATTGGTACGAAATCATTAGTATGCAGTGGTTGGTTTGCAGATTTACATGAAGTTAATCAGTAGGAGTAGTTGTTGATCCTAGATGTTCAATACTTTATTGGGACTTCATCAGCAATTTGTAGTTCCGTAGGATTCGAAACTTTGTTGTACTTAGGATCTTATCGTCACTGATAAAACCTTAATTTTCCGACATCGACGTCGGACTCATTTTTACGCAAAAACATTGTAATTTAAAATTGGTGCGAAAATCACTAGCATGCAGTTGTTGGTTTGCAGGCTTACATGAAGTTAATCAGTAGGAGTAGTTGTTGATCCTAGATGTTCAATACTTTATTGGGACTTCATTAGCAATTTGTAGTTCCGTAGGATTTGAAACTTTGTTGTACTTAAGAGTTTAGAATTTGTTTAGAGATAGGTTAGTTGTTTTTTTCTCAGTCTAGTTATCCTCCATAAACCCAATGTCATCTACAATATCTCCTGTAATGATACTCAATGCAATGAAGATGCAAATCTGATGTTTGTGTATAACCTCATTTTTGACTTTGAAATTTGACTTCATTTGAACGTGTAATCACACACACTGTTAAAATGTTGCAATGTTTTAACAAATCCAAAACTTATGATTGATTTGAAACAAATTTATGAAAAATTGTAGTACTTCTAATGCAAGTGAAACCAATACATTCCTGAGTATGCTGTTCTGTTTTTTTGTGCTTGTCACAAAAATTCACAAAATTTTTCAAGTTCAGCCGCCATGTTGGAATCTTGTTTCTCTGATCAGCGCATCATCATCTGGGTTGAAGTCTTCGTTATTCTGATGGTACAGGACTCAATCGGTGACGGAGTGGGAGCGTCCTTTTACACTTCAACCAAAATTCAAACTTGAAACTTTACTCCAAGAACTTAGCGACGTGTTTGCCCGAACAGGGGGAGACGTCCGATGGTACACTTGATACAGATTCATTAAACATTTTAACGGGCAACAGAATCCTTTCCGACTTGTGTTTTGGACTTTGAAAAAAAAAATCTTAAGTTTGTTTTTGGCTTCGGACTTAAAACAATCTTTTTAGTTTGTCAATCATGTAAGGCAGGACATTGGTAAAACAGACTATCAATGAAACATTAACTTGATTTAACTTAATAAAATGCTTTCCTTCCATTAATACTTAGATCATTAAGTCGCTTCACTTTCTAGATAGTAGTTGGCCACACCGACCGGCACACACGTTTGCGCAACTCTGCTGCTTCTACAGTTCAGTGGTGCTTAAAAAAATCAAAAAAATCCCTTAAAAAACGCCTTTTTTATATAGACTAAGTCAGCCAAAAATATTTCTCGTGCCGTTGTACGGTTCGAAATTAACTGCGTAAAAAGTTTGGCCCTACCCCCCCTATTATTAAAATATTGATCAACCAAGTGCACCCCCTATAGGGGTGCAGAAGAGACTGTATCCCAAAGTAATGTACACCAACAATGTAATCAACTAGAAATTTGCACATGACACTTATACAAGACGTCAAATTCAAATTACCATTAGATTATATAGCTAGGTACATCAAAATGGAATACAGCCCCTTATTAAAGGTATCGTCTTATAGCTTGTTGTGACTTTAAATAACAATAAAATGGAGTCCCATTGTGGACTTAGTCATTTTTTGACCAAATCACTAGCCATTGTTTGTACTTAGTAATTTTTTTGAGCAGAAACTCATAGTCAATGTTTGGACTTAGTCATTTTTGGGACAAAAACACTTAGTAATTATTGACTTTCTGTGTCCTATTGTGGACTTAGTAATTTTTTTGAGCAGAAACTCATAGTCAATGTTTGGACTTAGTCTTTTTTTGGACTTAGTCATTTTTTTTTACAAAAACACTTGGTAATTATTGACTTTCTGTGTCCTATTGTGGACTTAGTCATTTTTTCGACCAAAAAACTAGCCATGGTTTGTACTTAGACATTTTTTGAACAGAAACTCATATTCAATGTTTGTACTTAGTCTTTTTTTGGACTTAGTCATTTTTTGACAAAAACACTTAGTAATTTTCGACTCTCTGTGTCCCTTTGTGGACTTCAAAAACTTTCCAAGATTGCGATTATAAAGTCACAGAACAAGCTATAAGATGCGGCCTTTACAGAAGATACAACATTGGTAGTTACGCTATTGTGAATGGAACTTATAAATTTATTGCGGGAATTTAGTGAACATGCATTACCTTCAATTTTGGTAAGCATGCAAGTAAACATTCATCTAAATGTCCACTTGATGTAAAAACTGTATTGAGTTAAACAATAAATAAAGAAATGTGTTATGAAAACGCTGCAAGTTTGAGATAACGTTTTTTGTGTCAAAATTTGTGCACTCTATATGCAGTATATGAATACCAATGTTGTACCTTCTTTATAAGTAAGAAATGCAACCTGTAAACCATAAAGGAGTCATATTTAATTAGATTTGTTTGAAAAGAAACAAAAAACGCTTTGATTCTGTAAATATTCTGAGTTCTTGTAAGGTGAAGAAAAAGCACAAAAAAAATATTTTGCAAGTTTGCAGAAACCAAAAAGTTAATTCATGAAACTAGTCTTTTTGTTAGCCATGTAGACTCCTTTTGGATAAAACAGGTTACATTTCTTCCTTGGTTGATCATTTATATTTCTTAGCTATGGTTGTCATTTGCCAGCTGATATTTCTTCTCGGATATTTTGGGGTTTAAGTTGAATTTTGAAACTACACATTTTCAATAATTTTAATAAAAAATAGTATGAAATGAAAGCTGTATTTGATTTTACAAATACAATTTTTGAATTGTGGCACTTGACAAGTGCATTACAAAAACAAAACAAATTGAAATAATTTCAATGAGGTTTTCAAACAGTAATAATACATCAACTGGCATAATTTCCAACCATCAATTTAAGCAACTATCAAAATGAATAGTAAGGAAGCAATAGGAGTGCCAAAGCACCCACAAAAACAAAATTTGTTTTAATTAAAACATTAAGGAAACATAACATACAACATAGTCATAATCAAGTTCTTGAGGTTGGGGTGGGTGGGGGTAATGTCTAACAGTGTGGATGCACTAATTGAGTGTTATTGTTTTCTTTCTTTGGAAGACATTTAAAGTTTGTTCAAATAAAGTCTTGAAAATTCAAATAAACAATCTAGTCTGGTTTGCTTATTATTTTCTGATGAATCCTAATATTTTGACAATTATTGGTTCTATGAATAGCTTATAACTCTGATGCCTTCTTGGTGTTGATGAATTAATTAAAAATAACTTTTAGAAAATAATTTAGGTTTGGGATAATTTTGGTATTATCAAACAACAGTCTCCTCACTTGGTGTGCCTCAATAAATGCATGAATAACAAACCAATGGAAGTTTTGGCTAAAATGGTCATCAGAGTTGAAAACAAATTATGAAAGAAAACCCAATATTCCATGCATGAAATTGTGTGCTTTTAGATGCATGAGAAAAGCTTTATGCCTGAAGCCTTCCTCAGATTCAAACTTTTGGGTGTGAAAAAAAAATTACCACTTTCCCTAAAACTACATTTTAGTTTAAAGGGTGTTTTTCCAACAACATTTTTGTAATATGACCAGTGCTCTAACGTTTTCATGGTAATTAGTTTTTGGAGTAACTACCATGTATCAGATAAACTGTACTGCTATTTAATAGAATGCTTTATTATCAAACTAATTTTTTTCTCTCAAAATCCTTGGGGGCTGACCTAAATGAAAGTTTGTAATAGAAATTTAACTGATTCTTCGGAGGCCCCACAAAAAAGAAGTCCTAAATAATTTGGGTCTTAGGAGAAAAAAAAGTATGAGAGAAGAAAGTTTGGCAAATGTGTAAATTATTCTGGCACTACAGCTAGTAATAGAAAATGATACATTTTGGTTGCCTTACAGAATGGTTGAGGCTTTGTACCTCAGTGACTGCTGTTGTGGCTGTAAAGACTGCTAAGATGCAGGGAGAGGCAGCATACACTTGATGAAAGGGAAACATCAGATTCCACGAACTCTGAAAAAGAACAAAATTATATTTAGAGTATAGATGTAAATTAGTGTTCATACAAATGAGGGGATATAGAAAGCATAAGGCATTGGGAAAATTACTTCAGGACAGCATGTTCAGGGGCCTTTAAATTGTCTCCACGTACACATGACATGTACATAGCCCAGATTGGACTCCTCCGATGCAGGCAACGCGACGGAGTCCAGGGTATAAAGGTCCCGTACCAATGCGAAATTTTGTACAGTGGCACTGACTGACGTCCTACCAGGGTTAGACATGTACAGTACTTCATGTCGTCAAATCTAATTCCCAACACACAAGAAAACAATTTGAAGACAAATATGTGCACCCTGTGATTTTACTCTTTTAGTCTTAAAACTTGCATTGAAGGAGTTGAAGAAACAAAAAACGTATAGTGTAAAGCGTCAGAATTCATCAGCAAAATCGATGTGGGTCTATCCGTCCCTTACAATATTTTCCTCACTTGTATTGAGCGAGAATTCAGTGGTTTAATAAACATTTTAAACACAATCTATGTTTCTTCGAATTTGTCTTGGGTATCATAAGCTGACAATGATTTGACTGTTACATATTGCCAAGACAATCTTGTCTTAGAAAACCCCTCAAATTTCCTCTTTTGCATTAACACATGAATCATTTACCTGATTAAGAAGATTCTATCAACATCCGTGCAGTTCTCATCGTGGAAGTTGTTGAGTTTTGATGTCGGTTTTCGATGTAAATAGTTGCAGAAAATATGTTTTTTCTCCACACACACGTGGAACACACGATGCCCGCGCTCAGAAAGAAAATGGCCGCGGGGAGTAAAGGGGTTCATCAACCTCGTACCCAGGGGTGATCGATCTCGGCGCACCATTTTGTCCTTCTCTCGGCCCCATACCCAGCGGCCAGTCTAAAGCAAGGCGCTGGGGACGAGGTAACATTTTTTCCCAGCATGCCTTGCCCGATGTGCATGCGCGTGATGTAGTACGAACGGCATTATGCTCCTACGAAGACATAAACTTGTCTATGCTCCATGCTTCTCCCGGCCTGCAATCCAGTCAGATGAATTATTTCTGTATATGAGTAGGCCAATCCCCCCCCCCCCCACCCCCCAAATCAGCAAATCCTGAAACAATGTCGTAAATTCGTGAATAACAACATTATTATTAACCACAGACCATCAGTATTTCTTATGCTTAGAAAATACTTTGATTCAGTCACCTGTAACATGCCAGTGAACATACCAGAGCTTGCAAACCGAAGGAATGTGAATCGTATTGTTGTTCAACAACTATGTGATGTGTTTATTTCCAAATGGTACAATAGATTGCACAATGACTGTAGAACTGAATCTGGCCAAAAGAGTAAGCTCAGGACATACCGTATTTTCAAAGCCCAGTTTGAGTTTGAGTTATATTTACAATGTGTTAACAAGCCTTCTTATCGCCATTCTTTGGTCCGTTTCAGATGCTCTCTTAATAACACAAGCTACTTATTGAAATAGGAAGGTATGTTGGGTTAGAGTCGAGCCAAACAAAAATTGCCCGCATTGTCACCTTGATGTTGAAACAGAAATCCATTTCCTGCTAGATTGCCCCTTATAAAACGACATTAGGAATATTCTGTTGCTGGCTTATATTATTGATCATTACAAAGGCTTTGAAACTCTTGCCAGGGAAGACAGGTTTAAGTTTTTGATGGACACTCCCGATGAAGCTATTATTATTTGCGTTGCCAAGTACGTCTTTTTATTTACTGCTTTAAAAGAAAACTGTGTGATTATTTGTTTTTGTTCTAAGTTAAATTCCTTTCCGCATGACTTATTCATTCAATGTATTTTGTTTTTATAATATTCTTACCCTCCCCAGGGTTATGGGGTGTGTTCCAGTTTGGAATAAAGCATAATACATTACAATACAATTAAAAGGGCGGGAATTTCAACTTTGATATAGATCGGATGGTTGTTGCAGTTGCATTCTAACCTGATTAGAATTGAGTTATACAATCATTTTTTTGTTAATTGCTCTCATAAACTTATAACTTCCATTAACTCGATCAAGCAGCGACAAAAATAAACCTGAGTGGCTGAAATCTTTGGACATCAGTATGGCCCTACCATGCAAATGGCAAAAGCTTAATAATAAGTTTCATATTCATTTTTAGCCTTCGACAAATATCACACTTGGGTCAAAACGTCAGGCTACTAAGTTTTATTTTTCCTCCAGATTTTATGTGTGCTTAAATGTATGAGCCAATTAGTCCCACTTTTGCTGTAGCTTAAAATATTATACCCATAGGCCAACAGATGTGACTCGGGCCGACTTCACAAAGAGTTACGAGAGTCTTATATTTGTATCCTATCTACCTTAATCACTAAGGTCATACTGACAACTCATCTTCAGAGGAATCGTCTTGAGTTGAATAATCCCTACACAACTCACGTAGGAAGCTAAACTGGGGTGGTGCGTTGGTGAGGTCAGAGGTCCACGGTGCAAGGTGCGAAGAGAAATAAAGAAGAAAAGAAAAAGTTGTGCGCTATTTACACTGTGCAAGAGCTAGACTGGGTTAACAGCATCCTAGAGCCAGCCATCGTGTTTGTAAAATTGTGCCTATAGCTACACAGTGGATGAACAATATGGGCCTTCATTCATTTACGCTACGATAACTATCGTAAGTTTAAGCAAAGATAATGCATTCAAACTAACTTTAGGCCTAACCATACATGCAAGTTTAAGATACAATTTTAAAAACTGACAAACAAAAAGTCACACAAAATTCTGACATAGGGAAGCTTTATTTTATTTAAAAAATACAAACACAGACACAGAAGCGAAGAACAAGCAGAACTAAGAGCATAAAAACCACCAAGGTAAGAGAGGACACTTCAAAAAGTATTCAAAAAGGCTGTTTACTAGTTATTGATAACATTAAACATAATGACCTGTCTTGGCCCGATTTAATAAAACATGTAAGCACACAAAAGATGATTATGTAAATAACAAAAACTTGCTCAGAAGAAATTGTTTACCAGCCAAAAGATCATAAAGTTAATAGTTGGTGCGAGTGGAGTGACTTGTTTTGCTTAGCAATAAAATATTCTAAGCACAGTCAATTTCTTGGCGGTGCTTACCACTCAGTTCTACTCCAACCAGGTCATGAAAAGTGATCAATTCTACAGGCAGATCATGGATCTCTGGCGATAACCAGCACAATGTATACCTGGCACTGCTATTCCTGGCAAAACTGCTCAACATGGCTATGTTATTGGTGTCAAAACACAAACAAGTTACCAGCCAACAAACACACCTTGCTCTGTGAAACTGCTCATGACTGGAACCATGCTACTTTCCACACAGCAAGTCCATTTTAAAGCATTTTTTGTTAATCCTTCCCAGTTTTATAAAATTGAACCAAAATTAACCTCTTGTTTTGGAAACAGAGAACTTTAATGGATTTTCATCATATCTCTAATAACAAATAGTGAAAGAAATTTATTCCATAGTTAAACTCTTAAGAAGAAGGGTAAATCTGTCTGTATAGTGTATTCCAATAAGGGCACATAGAGACTAATAACTGATTTTTGTCCGAGTAAAATGCTTCATTGTTTAAAATTGTTTTTATATATTGTGCAAAAGCAAACAACATGAATACAAATTTCTTCTCTTTGCACTATAGGGAGATTTTGTTTTCCATTAAACTACAGAACAAAATACACAATCTGCATTTTCTTTCCATTCAAGACAATGTATAAGATTTGTAAACTGAAAGCTCACTGATTATCACGTACTACAACGGTACAAGTCCTCCTTCAATCATCCCCATCAGAAATAGTACCAAAGTCAAGGGGAAACCACATTTTGAAGACCACATACATCAGTGTTGCTACAATCAAAGTGAGAACGGCCTTTGAGAACTAGCACAAAATCCCTCACTAAGCTGGGGTTCAATTTACAATTATTTCTTCACAGGTTGGTTGTTTTTTTGGGTTTTTTTTCTTTTTTAAACCACAGGATGGAAGTTTTTTTTACTCCCCACCCCTGAAACAAAACAAAAGTACTTTCCCTTGAAAACTCTCTTCTCTGCAGACACAAAATCTAAGTGGTAATTAGCACCTATTCTTTTCACAATATGCATTTTCGTACAAAACATTTCAATATTTTAGTCGTAATAAAACAGCACCATGACAATCAGTACAACTCTGACCTAAAGTTGATCAAGTTTAATTTTAAAAGCAGTTTTTAAAAATGTGACTCTGTAAAAGCAGGAAGAACCAACACACTGACCCTATAATAAAGTCTTCCCTATGAACTACTTGCTGCAATAATCGTGCTCTTCACTGCAATAGAGTCAACACTAGGCAGTTTTTAAAAAATTTTATGAGAAGCAGACAGGACCGACATTTATTCCAAATTGTTGGTTGCTTTCTCCGACGTCCTTCACAGCAACATCAACGAGGGGTAGACGTTCGGTCTTCTTGGTTGTGTAGACAATGGTGGTCTTTCTCCAAACGTCGTCATGCTCCTGTAAATTTAACAACAAATTAAAGGGGCAAATGAATCATCTATAGATTTCAAGTTGACGAGAGGTTTGTGTTTTTATTCCATTGTCTCAGTTCTCTTCTCTTTCCAAATGCCACAACTGTCTATCAAATTTATGTTTCTGCTTCCAAACTTTGCATTTCAAGAAGCAATTCAAAGGATCATGGCCTTTCTATGCTGAACCTTAAGATGTGGAATCATCTTCCTCTGGACATCACAAAACCTTCTACAATATCCATTTAAAAAAAAAAATTAAATCCCGGCAAGAGCTTACTGCATCTGAGTAATTACCTTGAAGTGGTCCCTCATAAATCTAACGATGGATTGACAAATTGAACACATTAATTTCAGGTATGATTTCCAGATGCTGATAAGAGATAACAATAATCGCAACTTAAAAGACTGAAATAAGTTTTGACAAAAAACTGCTAACTGTGCCTTGGACAAGAATAGGTTTTTAATTTGTTTTGTATACAAGTCGCCTGACACACAAGGCCTGAAGGCGCTTTCAAGGTCTCCTAGGGCTGAAACAGGGTCACCCCTTTCACAGTCCATCCGAATGTAGGCTTGGGTATCTTCAATTCGAAGCCTAGCCGTTAAAGCAGAAAGCACTACTTTTACTTTTCATTTTGCACTAAAATATATTTCCTTACCCGGCATTCGTCTGTTCCTTCTACTTCGTACTGCAAGTCGTTCTTTGTACTCTTGATGCTCATTTGTACACCTTGGGGTCCTACCAGGGTAAGAGCCTTGCTGGATCTACCATCACGGTCTAGGACAGCGTTGGAGTTTCTGCAGTGGTACGTGACATTCTGCTTGGCTTGGGAGTAGATGAGACGCAGGAGGGTCAACTGAACGGGCTTAACGCTGTAAGTGATCTGAAATAACAGTTATCGAATACAATCAGAGAGTTTTCTGATCAAAAGAAGTTACCAAAAAAACTGATAAAAGCAATACATCAACTATTTTTTGCTGCAGTCACTCTCATATTTAGATTGAAAAGAAGGTCAAAGTCAATGCTGGGATTAGAAAGAAGCCCGAAGTCACTGCTGGGAAAAGATATAAAATAGGTCTCACAATTTTTTGATATTTACTTCAAAGTAGCATTTTGAGGGCGTATAATAATTCTTTTGAGAAAGCCCATTAAATGAAATAAAATTGAAATGAAAAATACTGAAAATTAAATGATGTGATTCTTACCGCTGAGCCATTGAGCATCTTTGAGAAAGCAATCGGGTCTTCATGGGAACCTAGGTAATAGGTTGCCTTAGGGATCTAAATGTCATGAAAAATTAAGAAAGTAGAACAAATTTGTCAGAGAAACAAGGAAAATGCGGGGAAAGGATCCTTTAGGAAGGAAAATAAGCAGAGCCAAGTTACTTTTGACGTTTAAAGGCAGTGGACACTATTGGTAATTACTCAAAATAATTATTAGCTCACAACCTTACTTGGTAACGAGTAATGGGGAGAGGTTGGTAGTATAAAACATTGTGAGAAACGACTCCCTCTGAAGTGGAGTAGTTTTCGAGAAAGAAGTAATTTTCCACGAATTTGATTTCGAGACCTCAAGTTTAGAACTTGAGGTCTCGAAATCAACCATCTAAACGCACACAACTTAGTGTGACAGGAGTGTTTTTCTTGTATTATTATCTCGCAACTTAGACGACCAATTGAGCTCAAATTTTCACAGGTTTGTTATTTCATGCATTATGTTGAGATACACCAAGTGAGAAGACTGATCTTTGACAATTACCAATAGTGTCCACTGTCTTTATAAAAACAGTGCACTTTTCATAGTTGTTATAGACAAATGGCAGTTATAAGATAGTGATTAAAACACACTGATTATAAATGAGCTCACAACCTCCACAGAACATGTAAACCTAATATGTTAAAATATAAGTGTGGGAGGATTTACAACTCCTATTGTAAGAATTATAAACAAAGCATATTTGTATTTTAAAAAAATGAATTCCTGTAAAAAAAAATGGAATGATGTTAGGATTTAACATGTCAAGTTTCAACTTAAATGTTTTTGATAATAAAACTATTTTTGTTACAATAATTATCAACAGTGTGTCTTTCTTTTAATTAGTCGATGCCTAATTATTGAAGAGACCACAAATGGAAAGCACTGGAAATATTTCTCTGATGACATGGTTTTCCTTACCTCTTGCCTCTCTGGGAAGACGCAGGTGGCGTTGGTCTTCTTGACGCAGTATGCGGTGAACTTGTCATATGAGGAGCCTTCGCTTGGGTCCAGGGTGTAATAACCTGTGAAGAAAACAAAATTAAGCACATCAATGATCGGGAACTCCTATGTAACAAGGCAAACAACATTTATATAAACCCGTCTGGGGTCAATGTAATATGCCTGCAGCACACAATCAAACCCATTTGGGATGTATGTAATATGCCTGCAGCACACAATCAAACCCATTTGGGATGTATGTAATATGCCTGCAGCACACAATCAAACCCATTTGGGATGTATGTAATATGCCTGCAGCACACAATCAAACCCATTTGGGATGTATGTAATATGCCTGCAGCACACAATCAAACCCATTTGGGATGTATGTAATATGCCTGCAGCACACAATCAAACCCATTTGGGATGTATGTAATATGCCTGCAGCACACAATCAAACCCATTTGGGATGTTTGTGACAAACCAACCCATCTGGGCACATAGAGAAAAGAGGAAGCTCACTTGGTGGCCATGCTGCATGGCCTTACGGGGGAGTCAACTGAGGGCGCTATTGTGTGTAAAAGTCAAAGCGTTTGCGCCTGCAACACACAATTAAACCCATCAGGGAAATATACAAAAGCATTATGCTAAAACTTTTTTCCTGCATGTTGACTAGTACGTTAATTTCTGTACGGCTATTATCTTCAAATTACTGTTAAGTTATCTGGCATCCGTCCCTCATTATTATACTCATCAAAATTATTTTGTTTTCTACTGTATGCTTAATTGTTATTGTCGACATGGAAAATAAATGCACATTGATTGATTGATTGATGTAGTGCACCTGCAACACATAGTGGCTGGTTTTAAACAGTCATTTACACATATTATGGCCTTAGTCTTTTGGCTACAAGAATATTTATACCATCATTTTCTCATATAGTAACAACACCAATGTTTCATGATATGCTAATGCTGCCAATTATTAGTAGCAGTGAAATAAAGTGCTCAAAATTAGTTTTTGTCGCCATCCCAACAATATATCACGTGACCAATTCTTATGTGTTTTATAAGAAACGTTTTAAATTTTTTGTCATGGTTCCTGACCATTAAATATCGCATTCAATACAAATTACTTCTGCTTGTTTTTCATTCTTTACATGGTTCTGCTCCTCAGTATAATTGCCAATTAATTACCCGTTACAATCCTTCAAGATGTCTTAGATCATCCACTTCGTCATTACTGGTTGTTCCTCACACCCACAACAATTGGGGTGACAGGGCTTTTTCTCATGCTGGTCCTTTACTTTGGAATAATCTGCCTCTTAATATCCGTAACATGTCCTCTATTCATAAGTTCAAAGAGGCCCTCAAAACCCACTTTTTCACAGCTGCTTTTCATTAATTTTGTGTTTCTTCCTTGCGCCATGAGCATCACTTGTGGTGGATACCGGCGCACTATAAGTGTTCATTTTATTATTATTATTATTTATTAAAAGTATAAAGATAAACTTTTTTTTAATTAGAGCGGGTGGTAACATTCACTCAAACAAATCTATTTTTTAATGTTTGGGGCAAAATATCTGACATAGCATCTTTAAATGAAATTTTCACAATATGAAGTTTTATCACAAACGTCTTCATTTATACAGGATTAAAACAATCAAACGGTTCCAAAGGTAAACTCTCAACTACTCTTAACGTACCATCGGGCAATACTGGGTAGTTCTTGAAGAGATCCTTGCAGGAGCGGGCGGGGTAGTCTGCCTCACCGTTAGGATGCATCAACTTCATCATGCGTACACGGAGCTGCTTGATACGGCTCTCAAAGTCATCCTCATCAATCTCGGCATCATCTCCATACTGTAGAAGTGAATAACAGAGCAGTTTATGGTGGGGGATTTTGTGAGTTTTAAATGTAACAGTTGTTCACAAAAGCTTGCATGGACCATGCAGGGCCAAAGTTTCATAGCACAAAAATTTGCTTAGCATGAAATTTCTTCCTTGATAAAAACAGGATTACCAAGAAAATTTCCATTTGTCGCATATTGCTTGTTACTGGTGTTCATTCGTTGCTTGCTTAAATCCTGAAAATCAGGTGAAAATTTGGTTGGTACTGTTTTTATCAAGGCCAAAATTTCATGCTAAGCAAATTTTTATGGCTTTGCTTGCCGCAGTAGTTCTGCGCTTAGGTTCACCATTTTCCACTTACTTTACAAGTGCCAATTTTCATCACTAGCCATATGAGTAAGTATTACACTACACACATGCACAGGCAAAAATTCCCTCCTAAATTTTCACAGTTTGTTATTTTATGCATTTGTTGAGATACACCACGTGGGAACATCGGTCTTTCACAATTACCAATAGTGTCCAGTGTCTTTAAGATATGCCTTGCAATTGGGCCCTGATCACAATGTATTCATCTTTGACTAGTTCGTTGTATACACAACATGATGATCCAGTGTTAGATTCTGATTCTCCAATCCCAATCAATAACTGACTATTTTGTCATCAAGTGTAATTTTCGTAAACATAATATTTTGTGCAGAAAGTGGAAGTGGCCTCACGTTTCGACCCCAGTAATTAGCTTTTTACACAGAAACCACAAGTCTTTGCAACAGCTATCTCTTTAGTATGTTTGAACAAGTTATCTGAAAGGTATGATGCAGGATTGCTGTCAATAAAGTTATACAAGACCTTTTTTTCTGTCAAACATTTCCCTCTGAATTTAAGTCGTATTCAAGAAGTCTTGATCTGAAAACCTAAAAGAACGGCAACTGATTTAGGTTGCTTCTTGCATTGTTTTGTAACAGTTTCTCCTGACTCACAAAAAGGATTGTTTGTGACTAATAGTCAGCCCTACCAATCCTGTATATTATCTTTAAATGATTTTTACACTGCTTTGGTTATAAAGATTTAAAAATGCCAAAATAGGAACTATTTTGCGTTGTTATAAAATGAATTACATATGAACCCTAATTTTGAAGAAAGCCCAAAACTTACGTATGAACTATATGGGTTGGGTCCCTTGTTGCCACTGACACCTGCTGGTGCAGAGTACTGTGGAAACAATCAACAAGTTAAAAAGATTAGATTTTTTGGGCCGATCTTGTTTATTATGGTATATCGGTACCTGGGTGTTGGTTACAGGCCTTTGGGTTATAGCCTACAAGTTACATACAGGCCTATGGGTTACAGGTTACATACATAATATGGGTAAAAGACCTGCGAGTTACAGGGCTGCGGCTTACTGGCTTGCAGGTTACAGGCCAGTAGTTTGCAGATTAGTCTTATAACACTAAGGGCTACTGGCCTTCAGGCCTACAGGTTACAAGGCTATGGGTTTATACAAACTCAGGGTTACGGGCCCATTGGTTGAGGACTATGGCATACTGGCCTGCAGCTTACTGGCTTGCAGGTTACTGGCCAGCAGGCTGCAGGTTAGGCTTATAAGACTAAGGGCCACTGGCCTTCAGGCCTACAGGTTACAAGGCTATGGGTTTATACAAACTCAGGGTTATGGGCCTATTGGTAGAGGACTATGGCTTACTGGCCTGCAGGTTACAAGCCAGCAGGCTGCAGGTTATTGGCCAGCAGGCTGCAGATTAGTCTTATAAGACTAAGGGCAACTGGCCTTCAGGCCTACAGGCTATAAAAGGCTATGGGTTTATACAAACTCAGGGTTACGGGCCCATTGGTTGAGGACTATGGCATACTGGCCTGCAGCTTACTGGCCTGCAGGTAACAGGCCAGCACGCTGCAGGTTAGGCTTATAAGACTAAGGGCCACTGGCCTTCAGGCCTACAGGTCACAGGGCTATGGGGTTATACAAACTCAGGGTCACAGGCCTATTGGTACAGGACTATGGCATACTGGCCTGCAGGTTACAGGCCAGCAGGCTGCAGGTTAGTCTTATAAGACTAAGGGCCACTGGCCTTCTGGCCTACAGGTTACAGTGCTATGGGTTTATACAAACTCAGGGTCACAGGCCTGTTGGTTACAGAATTATGGCTTACTGGCCTGCACATTACTGGCCAGCACTCTGCAGGTTAGGCTTATAATACTAAGGGCCACTGGCCTTCTGGCCTACAGGTTACAGTGCTATGGGTTTATACAAACTCAGGGTCACAGGCCTGTTGGTTACAGAACTATGGCTTACTGGCCTGCAGGTAACTGACCAGCAGGCTGCAGGTTAGTCTTATAAGACTAAGGGCTACTGGCCTTCAGGCCTACAGGTTACAGTGCTATGGGTTTATACAAACTCAGGGTCACAGGCCTGTTGGTTACAGAACTATGGCTTACTGGCCTGCAGGTTACTGGCCAGCACGCTGCAGTTTAGTCTTATAAGACTAAGGGCTACCTGCCTTCAGGCCTACAGGTTACAGTGCTATGGGTTTATACAAACTCAGGGTCACAGGCCTGTTGGTTACAAAACTATGGTTTACTGACCTACAATCAAACCCATTTGGGATGTATGTAATATGCCTGCAGCACACAATCAAACCCATTTGGGATGTATGTAATATGCCTGCAGCACACAATCAAACCCATTTGGGATGTTTGTGACAAACCAACCCATCTGGGCACATAGAGAAAAGAGGAAGCTCACTTGGTGACCATGCTGCGTGGCCTTACGACGAGTCAACTGAGGGCGCTATTGTGTGTAAAAGTCAAAGCGTTTGCGCCTGCAACACACAATTAAACCCATCAGGGAAATATACAAAAGCATCCGTCCCTCATTATTATACTCATCAAAATTATTTTGTTTTCTACTGTATGCTTAATTGTTATTGTCGACATGGAAAATAAATGCACATTGATTGATTGATTGATGTAATGCACCTGCAACACATAGTGGCTGGTTTTAAACAGTCATTTACATATATTATGGCCTTAGTCTTTTGGCTACAAGAATATTTATACAATCATTTTCTCATATAGTAACACCAATGTTGGTTACAGAACTAGGCCTGTTGGTTACAGAACTATGGCTTACTGGCCTGCAGGTTACTGGCCAGCACGCTGCAGTTTAGTCTTATAAGACTAAGGGCTACCTGCCTTCAGGCCTACAGGTTACAGTGCTATGGGTTTATACAAACTCAGGGTCACAGGCCTGTTGGTTACAAAACTATGGTTTACTGACCTGCAGGTTTGGCCCGTAGTTTGCAGGCCTATGGGTAGCAAACCTACAGGTTACAGGCCTATTGCCTTCATGAATTACAAATTACAAATCAAGAGATTTTTTTTAATCGTCATCATCAAACCAATCCAATGAAGACTCTTGGTTTTGACTGTCCAAATCCGTTTAAACAACAGAGTTGCTTTTGGTCGGCCTATAATTTGTAACAACATCTAGCTGAAAAACATTCAAAACGTATACTTACTCCTTGTGAATAACTGAGGGCTCCCTGTGCAAAGAGAAACAAATAATAAAACAAACTTTTAGTCGTACATTTCAGAAAACATATTTCTTATAAGTTCTTATGGTTTCTCTGAACACACAATTCATCAATATTTGTCACAAAACAAAAGGCATATGATGGCAAAAGATTACTTTAACTGTGTCCGTTAGACAATCTGGTTTTAAGAAGTTCTCTTTAATAAGGTTATTGACGCCTCACAATGTAATTTTACCACTTACTTCTAGCCAATCAAAACTGTAAGTATCTGTTGCCACTGAACAAAACTGCTTGGTCCAACCACTAGAGTCACACACACAATTGTACTGTCTTTCGTCATACCTTAACAAGTCAGTTTGTTTTACTCCAATTATTTGTCACTAATTGTAAGCCAGGAGAGAAAAGTGTGAGAGAGACTTACAGGGGCTCCAGCTGGGCCGGGGGGTCCTGGGGGCCCAGCGGGTCCAGAGCGTCCATCAGATCCACGGGATCCCTGTTCATGGAAGAAGAAGAAAAACAAAACAAGAAATTCTTATAATAGACTCCATTAAAATAAACCACATCATTGAAATATTTTGCTCTGGATTAGAAAAACAGTTTCATCAAAGATAAAAATAGAGGATTATTTGAGACTGGTTTGTACTTACACCTTGTCCTGACATACCACGAGGTCCCTGTTGTCCAGACTTTCCATTTCTGCCGCTTGGTCCGTCAAGACCCTACACAATCAAATCAAAACAAAAACTATCATTCATATTTCATGCAATCAGTTTCAACAACGTGTCTTTTTGTAACCTAATGTGTGTAACAATTTACAGAAATACACTTGAGTTTCCAAATTATTAAGGCAAAAAATTACTTCTGAAAAAGTAGGATTCAAAACTTTGCATGATTGAGTACAACAATGTAAGATTTGAAACTATGCATGTTGGGAGTATAATCAGGTGAGGTTTCACGGTAGCACCATGTGCAAATCTCTTTTGAGTAGTGGTGGTTTTGAGTTGTCAACCACCGGTTCTTCTTAATACCACCACTACTTAAAAGTATTTGATGCTCTGACTCGACGACACGATCAAATCCTACATATAGAAGAGTTTGCGGTAACACCATGTAATAACAATCTCTAAATGAGTTGGGGTGGTTCTGAAAAGAACCTTTGGATTAACTCGACGTTTCGATCAGTATGCTCTGATCGTCTTCTGGAGAATGCTGGACTCTGATGCTGCATGCTGCTTAAGTACTGGGCGGCGGATCAGCGGTGATGCACGAAGGCGGGAAATAGAGGCGGGAGGTGAACTCGATGATGCGTGGTGAAACCTGTTGTGGAGCCTTGGGTGGTGTGTGGGGGGTGTGTGCTCACTGAACCGTGTCAGTAGGAACAAGCACAGGGGATAGTGCAAATCCTACATGTTTTAGATCTTTTTTCTTTGAAATGGAAATTGTGTGACATTTACAAAATGATTTTGTACTTACAGCAGGTCCTGAGGGTCCTGGTCTTCCATTGGGGCCACGTCCACCAGCTTGGCCCTGTAAAAAAAACAATGAATCATGAATTAAAATTAGGGGTTTCATTGCACATAATAACAATAATAATATGAAGCATTTATATAGCGCTCTACGGAGAACAGAGTGCTTAGTGAACCAGAGGATATTGTTATGAATATGTATGATGTGAACCAGGAGTTGGCCTTGTGAATTGAGAACAATTAGTATGAATATGCAAAGTCTTACTCAGATGATGTATCCTGAATGGACCACTGCAATTTAAATATTCATCAAATAAAACAGAAACTGACACTGTATGAATATGCATAAGAATGTAATTTGTTAAACTTATCTTGACCTCATAAAATTGAACCAACCACGGTAAAAGACAAAATAAAAGTCAGAAAATGTTTCCATATTCTTACTTACCGGAGGTCCTGCTGGTCCTGGCGTTCCTGGGCCGCCGCTCCATCCCTTGTGGCCCTGTTAAGATTCAAAACAGATTTCTAGTTAAAAACTGTCATTATTACTGGAGTAGTTTTATCGATATGAATCAAAGTGTTTATGAAAACAACTTAAAAGAAAATTTCAATATGTCTGGAAATATTGCTGCCAGAAATGTAGACTCACCGTGATTCCAGTAGCCCCAGTTTCTCCTCTAGCTCCAGCGGGTCCAGCAGGCCCCTAGAATACACAAAACAGTTTTTTGTAATATGTACAAACAGACAATACTTGATAAAATGCAAACTCTATTATTGAAATTCATATGGGTTGCTTTCATGCGCATTTCATGAACACTATTTGTAAAACATTTTTTTTAATGTTTAAAAAATTCACATTTTAGCATTTCAAAACTAAATGTAACATTTACTACATAAAACATTTTATCAATCAATTGTAATATTCGGACTATGGAAAGTACTAAGTATATAGTGCTTACACACATCGGTGTATGGGTAAAAAAAAAAAATTATATTCTTTATCCCGATGCAAATTTAACATATATTATAACATTGCGGTACCCGCTGCCAAAACATAGGATTCGAACTGCCTCTAGCCACCGGGCAATCTCGGTAGTCTAGTTTGTGGACCACTGCTCTAGAACTGCAGGGGCCATGGGTTCGAATCCCACTCAAGACTTATGCCTGTGAAAAATTTTTGCACAGGACTCGGAAAAGTGTACAGTGCTATTATCGGTGTATGGGTAAAACCCCTGCCCCCAAAAAGTTGCTATATTTACAGTATTTAAATTTCCTTTCATTTCTACAAAACTATGTAATTGTGAAAATGTCTTTTCATATAAATGTAAAGTACTTACAGCAGCTCCCATAGCACCATCAGGTCCAGCACTGCCACGTACACCAGCGGGGCCAGCGGGTCCACGAGGTCCACGCTCTCCCTTGGCACCAGCGGCTCCTCCAGGTCCCTTATACAAAATGAAAACAAGTATTTTATGTTAAGTGTTTCTATCTCAATCAATCAATCAATCAATCAAGCAATCAATCAAGCAATCAAGCAATCAATCAATCAGTCAACAACAATTTTAAACTGAATGAGTGAAGTTTATGGATGCTTGAGACACATTTTGCTGATGGACTTACATTCATTCCTCTAGCTCCCATGGCTCCTGGGGCACCAGCATTTCCCTTATCACCGGTGGGTCCACTAGGTCCCTGAGCTCCCTGTGGTCCAGTGTCTCCATCACGACCCTGAATAATATCAACAAACCAGAGTAACATTAAAGACCGGCTGGAATGGACCTGTACAAGTTTTAAAATTGAATACTTGAAAACAAAATTATATCTTAGCCGATGGTTCCATATGTTTCAGGAAATGACAAAAGAACAAATCTTTTGAATGGTCTCACGAGACAAAAAATCATAAGCTGTTTCCTTAGTAAGGTACTTACACTTGATCCCCTTGGTCCTGTGGGTCCCTTGATACCCTGTGCTCCCATGTGTCCACCAGGTCCCTGTTGACCGGCTGCTCCACGCTTACCATCAGATCCATCAGCACCC
Organism: Asterias rubens; assembly: GCF_902459465.1. Taxonomy (NCBI): domain Eukaryota; kingdom Metazoa; phylum Echinodermata; class Asteroidea; order Forcipulatida; family Asteriidae; genus Asterias; species Asterias rubens. The sequence goes on along the minus strand of NC_047064.1, from coordinate 15,152,580 downwards.
TGTTAAAAAAAGCAAATACCTAAGGTAACAACTTTTTCTTCAGAAGATCTCTTAAGATATTGTAAAACCTTTTCAAAATAGACCACATCTTCGCAGCCACCGTTGAATCAGTGCTACAATATGAATGCGAAGTATGGACATAAACATCTGTTCTAGAAATGCAACTTGATGGTTGCTACACCAGAATGCTACCCCAGGTGCTTGGTGTCGGGAGGGAAGAGCATATACCGAAGAGCATATACCAAACTCAAATCTCTATCTTGGGTTCTTCAAGCTCAGTGCCCAAATCTGCACAAGAGGAGTAAAGGTTGCAGGGCACTGCTATCGCCACCCTGAGCTTCCAGCCAGCAAGCCTGTGCTCTGGGAGCCCAAGCTTGGGTGATCCTGAAGGGGTCAAGGTCACCTGAATTATGTAGATATACAAGGAAGGGACACTGCAGGTTTGTGACAGTAGATAATAATAAATAATAAAACCAGCTCTTATATAGCGCAAATCCACAAAAATTATCATTGCGCCTTACACACAAACAAAAAGCAAATAATTATAATACACTAGAATAAATAAGTTTTGAGGTTGCGTTTGAAAGCAGAAATTGTTGGAGAGGACCTTATGGTATTTGGTAATGTGTTCCAGAGAGTTGCCCCAAAAACACTGAACGATCCATCGCCTATCCGCCTGCTACTCTTTGGAATGGAAAGACGAGTAACGTCCCGGCTCGATCGCAGGGCTTCCCTAGATGGTACATGGGTGGCAATGCAGTCTTTCAGGTAGACAGGCGACAGATCGTTCAGAGCTTTGAAGATGAAATATGTATCTGCATGCATGAGGGACATGGAGATCTAGGGACAACTCTGTCGTAACATCACTGACAGAGGACACCAATCGAAGTAAGAAGAATATGAATTCGTTGGAATGAAATGATTTCTATTCTCTTCTCTTTCCGAAACTGTTGAGTACCAATGTCATAGGCAAACTTGGGTCTGCTTTTTATGGTTCATCTTATGGTAGTCGCATGTGATGTCAGTGCAAGAGGTAGGTTGGTCCGCCACAAGGATAAGAAAAGGTTTTGGATTGAGATCATAGGGTTATATATAAGAACTAGAAGGCATGTGGACATATTGCAAGTTAAAAAAACAGCATCGCATAGCGTGTATTTATCATACACACAAAAATACTCATAGTTTAATGTGCTTAAAACAGTCATCTTTATACAAAATGGCACGCGTGTCTCCTTGTGGTCCCGTCGCGTTTGTGCACGCAGCATCACCACTGCACCCTCTAGTTCTTATATGTAACTCTATGCTTTATATTTATAAACATATACCAGTACGTCAAATTTAACTGTGAATCTCCAGACAACGATAGATCTCTGGCGTGAGTAATTCACGAGCCCTCGATTAGTGTGACGTCAGGCTATGCAAGGGGGTAGATAATAAAAAATTAGAATACTAACGGGACGTCCAGCAGCACCAGCAGGTCCAGGGGCTCCCATAGATCCCATGCTTCCCTAGACCATGACAAAAAAGACATCCACATTCAAATATGCAGTAAATTACATATATAACACATTACAAACGGGTACAAAACAACAACAAACTTAATGATATCGCAAAGGGAAACAAACAAGTATCAAGACCTGCTCCTTGGTTTTCTAAAGTAGTAATTTGATTTACTTTATTCTGGTCGTGAAGCCTAGTACTCTCAGAAAAGTGAGCTTAATCACTGTACTAGCCAAGAACCCAATGGAGAGACGACAAGGAAGGAGGTTTCAGTTTTATATGTTGGAGTCAGTTAGGGGCTGATTGAAACCCAATCCAGGTAGTGCCCCCGGCAGGATACGAACCAGGGCTCTAGAGGTGGAAGGCGAGGAAACACACCAATACACCAACCCGACCATGGAGCAAGGACCTTTCTTTCTTAACATGATGTTTTATCTTGTAAAATAGTATGGTTTTTGTTGTCAAACTTCTGCATGTGTGTTGACGGAAGTGTGAAATGTTGATACTTACAAGTCCTCCAATTATGCCAGATGGTCCAGGAGAACCAGCTGATCCAGCAGGTCCCTAAATAAAAAATCATTTTATTATAAAACAAAATTAATGTGTACAATCTAAACCGATTTTATTTTTAAATTTTGGTTCATACTCATTATTATTTTAATAAAATTAAGTTAAATAGAATTAAAAGAGATTTCACAAACAGCAAGGCAAAGCACTTTCCATGAACATTATTCACTTCTGGGCTATAATGGGTTCAAATCCGTTCTAATAAATTGTTCCTCATTTTTAAGTTTACCAAGTCAGTTTTGGTTGACTATTTTAATTATATATATTATATTATATATCCAGAGATAAGCAGGATATCAACTCTTTTTGTGACTTCTTTCTTTAAATTTTATCGGCAATTTCTAACAATTTTTTTAATTCCAAAATGCAGGCAACAAAGACTTACTGTAGCACCATCTCTACCATCGTCTCCTGAAGATCCCGTTTGTCCTTGAGGTCCTGAGATACCACGGATACCAGTGGAACCCTTCACTCCCTGTGTTCCACGTGATCCCTGTATTGATGAGAGAAAATAAGTAGAGATGACAAAAAGTGTCGATCAATCTTCCCTATGTTCCCTCTTCCCTCTGTTGCTTTTCTTTTCTTTTCGTTCGCTTTGACTCCATTAGGTGGATATTGTGCAAAATAAATATTTATTGGTATTATTATTGTTTCAAGCCAAACTCCAAGATGGCAAATAAATTTCAGACTCCCCTTTCCTCACACTCCTTTCTAAAATGATTACTATTGTTATTATTATAATAATTCTGGTAATGTTTCAGACAAGTGTGTCAAAAAGGTTTGTTAGTACTTTTGTTTCATGGTATGGCAACAAAGTGGACCACCGCAATTATCGTAAAATCATCTATGATATAACTTCACTGGTTATATTTCACCAAGTTACCTGCAGCCGATTTCACAAAACTGTGCGCAATAGCGTAAGTCCACTTGCACAACATTTATGGCGCAAGTTGCGCCATAAAGTTTTGTGAAATCGGCTGCTGTACACGTTTGTTGTGTTGTCATTTAGCCTTCGAGAAAGACTCTGCAAGGGGTCGAAACGTCAGGCTGTTAACTATTTTCTGCAATAACAAATAAACTTACAGTTGGTCCGGTTCTGCCGTTGGAGCCAGCAGGTCCGACCTCTCCTCTTGCACCCTGCAAAGAAAGACAAATCAAATTTCTTTAAATGGTTATAAAGGGCTTGCATATGTTTTTGAATGACTCTAAAAAGTAATGGCAATATAAAAAAAAAATACTTAGTTAGAGAGTACAGCAGCTTTGGAAAGTACAACACATTTTGACAATCAATTCATTTCAAAGTACTGTGGTTATGAGAAAAGATATCACTTTTAATCCCCCCCTAAATTGAATTTGAGATGCGTTACTGACAGTTACGCTTCTCCACTAGAACGATCCATTAGGCTCCGCCCTTGACCCACGTGTGAGCAAGAACATGTGAGCCTCTCCAATGCCTTTCTGCACAACTCTGTCGCGCGCCAAGCATACGCTCACGCATGTCGGACCTTATTTGTCGGACCTTCGTTGCGTTGTGATTGGTCAATACGCAATCGGGCGGGGCTTAATGGATCAGTCTATTGCAGATTATTCCTCCTGCAAAGATATAACTGCTCCAGGAATGCCAGGAATGTTTTCCTTTTAATTTTTAATCTAGGGAAAACTACTATGATAATTCTAAAAGGTATTTATTATCTTAATTCCTAGCTACTTACAGGAACTCCAGATGGTCCGGGGGGTCCAGGCATTCCGTTGTTTCCACCAGGTCCCTAAATTCATTAGAAAAAGACACAAGAAAACAATATTCTCAGCCATAATGAAATATGTAATAATGACAGTGCCCATCAAGACCATTGGTTTAATTTCATTAAGCTGCTGTGGAGTGTTATGGGTGAACAGTGAAATGTACTTTACTCGAGCTCCGGTGTTTCTGATCGGCTGAGTTTGGATTCGCATCCAAGTCTTTTCATTTGTGTCTATATAAGCAAGACACTTAACCAATATTGCTGTGTCCTACAGATAAGACATACATGTAACAACATCGTAGGTCCGTGGTATGGTAGTGCATGACTTATTGGTAAAAGAAGGGCTTTGTCCGAGTGTGTTCTGCTTTGGTTTGTTACAGATTGTGCCCCAGCACCTAACGTAAACCAAAACACTATCAAAATAATGTAGACAAAAAACTAATGAGTATTTTTAGATGCCCTCTGTTGCGATAAAGCACTGTATCTCTCTCTCTCTCTAGTCAACCGAGGTCGGAATCATGTTGAGGCTTGCCCATCCCTGTCTATCTATCATTAGGTTGGGAAGATCAGCTGGAAGCACCCCAACGTCCCTAGCAACTACATCTGTATAGCTAAGCCTTTGTCTCCCCCTGTTTCTCCCTGTTTCGGTGACCAGGTTATAAACTGAGAGACAGGTTATTTGGTGCTTGGATGCCCTGCTAGTCTCAGACGATGCACTGTATAATAACTGCTTATGTAAATGTGATTGCCCGAATAAATATTCTTATTAAATATTATCACTAATGCATTTATAAGATGAGTAATATGGAATCATTTGGTGTTCAACAAAATTGAAATAGTGAAGTAAATCGGAAGAAATAACTTACAACAGCTCCTTGTGAGCCGGCCTCTCCACGTGCTCCTTGGGCTCCAGCTGCTCCCTGAAAATGAACAAATTAACAATAATTAAAGACAGTGGATACTATTGGTAATTACTCATAATAATTATCGGCATAAAACCTTACTTGGTAATGAGTATTTGGGAGAGGTTGATAGTATAAAAAATTGTGAGAAACGGCTCCCTCTGAATTGACGTAGTTTTAGAGAAAAAGTAATTTTCCACGAATTTGATTTCGAGACCTCAAGTTTAGAAATTGAGGTTTCAAAATCAAGCATCTGAAAGCACACAACTTCGTGTGACAAGGGTGTTTTTACTTTCATAGTTATCTCCCAACTCTGATGACCAATCAAGCTCAAATTTTCACAGGTTTATTTTTTAATGCATATGTTGAGATACACCAAGTGAGAAGACTAGATATTGACAATTACCAATAGTGTCCATTGTCTTTAAAGGGAAGGTATACCTTCGGTAATTTCTCTAATAGTTAAAGGCAGTGGACACTATTGGTAATTACTAAACATAATTATTAGCATAAAACCTTTACTTGGTAACTAGTAATAGGGAGAGGTTGATAGTAATAAAACATTGTGAGAAACGGCTCCCTCTGAAGTGATGTAGTTTTTGAGAAAGAAGTAATTTTCTACGAATTTGATTTTGAGACCTCAAACTTAGAATTTTCTCAGGGTAGTTTTATTGTATTTACTACATTTCGAAATGATAAAAACAACAGTTCCAAAAACCAACAGTACGCTTTGCATTTAGATAGGTGTCTGATGAATAAATATATTGTTTATTGTTCGCAAGTTTCTTGAGAATATAATTTTATGACAAGTTTGGACCTAACTATTTGACACTCCTTATATGAATAGATCAACTCTACATGTAGTTTGAAATAAAAAAATTAAAAATTTAGTCTGATTTTGTCAGAAACTCAAAGCTTACCGATGGTCACAGTTTAATCAATTGACCCAAACAAAAAATTACCAACATTTAAAACAAGGGGCAAATTGTGATAGATTTCTGAAACACTGCATTTTGTTTTCCACAAGAAAGATCTGTCCCTTATAAAAAATAGATGACTTACTGCTTGTCCGGGTCGTCCAGTTGCGCCAGAGCTACCCTGGACTCCAGCCTCACCGACAGAACCTCTGGGTCCCTTCTCTCCACGGCCTCCGACAACTCCTTGTGGTCCCTGGAAACATTCACCACAAAAGGACGCAAATCTCAGACACAAATTCATTTGAAAGTTTTTTAAATTTCATTGACAATAATTTGTATAAAGTAATGTACATGTGGTTTTTGCCGTGTATCGATTTTTTGTCCTGCACGGTTTTCTTCTGGTGCTACAGATATCTCTTTATAATTCCACAGCAAGAAGTTATTATTGCTCAGAGGTAATATATCCATTCATTCATTTTTATTAAAAAACCAACAGGCAGCACAAAGCTGAAGAATGTGGCATTACAAGATAACAAAAATTGCACCAACACAGGGTACATACAGGAACATTATATAAGAAAACAACAATAAGTAAACAATAAATATTAGATAAACAACTATAAAAGACACTAAAAAAATGCACAGGGTGTTGGGGGAACCCTCTCATACATTGAAACATTGAAAACCCACTATGGAATAAACCAGCTAATAATAATAATAATAGTAATTGTATTGTACTGTTTTATGTTTAATTCAAACTGGAACACACCCCGTAACCCTGGGGAGGGTAACAATTATAAAAACAAAATAATGAGTTAATGAATCAGTCATACTGAAAGAAATTTAACTTAGAACAAAAACAAATAATCACACAGTTTGATTTTCTTTTAAAAAACAGTAAAAACAAAAACGTCGGGAGTGTCCATCAAAAACTTAAACTTGTCTGTAAATAGTTTTCAAAACCTTTGTAATGATAATGAATTTTTTTTATATAGCTCCAAATTCTGTGTGCAAAACAGGGATGTGATAGGCTGTTGGAAAAAAACCTGAACTATAAGCGCAAAGCGTGAAGGCTTGCGCACGCAGAGCGTGAAGGCTTGCGCACGCAGAGCGTGAAAGATAACGAGCGAAAGCTTAAGGGTACAAAGCCTGCTTCCATCATTAACCTTTGGTTTTGAAAGCCCCACTCTGCAATCTGTGTGTTCCATATGGTTTAATCTTTGTTTTCTTATGAATTTGATCCAAAAAAACATCTATTGAATATCTATTAAGTGGTTGAAGTAAATTAAACATCAACTATATAAAATACAACAAAAATAAAAATTGGGGGGGGGAGGGGTAGGGAGTTTAAAAATAATTCTGGTTATTTATGGTTGAAAAACAGAGAAATCACATCCCTGGAAACATGATTATTGTGGTATCTGATAATATTCAATAAATTGCCAAATTCCATGAATCAGTTATTGATTACCTGTCCACCTTGGATACCCTGAGCTCCACGCTGCCCTGAAGTTCCTCTCTCTCCCTAAATCACAGCAACAAAAATAACAACAACAAAATATTTGTAATAATACTATATCGGTAGACATATTCGTAGTACCTTCACAATATTGTTACATTAACCTCTATCCAGCCATTACTATGTTTCTTGAAAATGGTTAATTTCTATCATTTTAAAATGCCTAATTTGAAATAATTTACCCTTGAAAAAAGAAGACAAATTTTGTGGTGAGCATTATTATTGGGGCACGAAATTACATTAATAAATGAAGAGTGTCATGCCTTTCCAAGAGACTGGTCTGTTTTCCTATCTGATGTTGCTGCTGTGGCCATGTACATCATTTCCGATTTCAGCCGTAACAGGCTACCAGTTTACATGTACTTACAGGATTTCCCTTGGGTCCTGGGGGACCAGTTCTTCCAGATCGGCCAATATCTCCCTGCAGAAACACACAATATCAATAATTATTTATACATACTTTTAAAATACACTTTTAATTGCAATATTACTCAAGCACAAGGACAAATTTAGTTCACATGATCTCAAAAAAAAAAAACAGAAACTGTTACAAATCTGTTTCTCCTTAGTAAGTACATTTTTGTTGTTGTAGTTTCACAGCTGAGAAGGTAAGAGCACCGAACTCAAGCTCTGCTGTTTTCTGATCAGTGTGAGTTCAAGTCTTAGTCATGGCACTTGTGTTCATGAGCAAGAAGATACATGACCATAATTGCATTGTTCCTTTGATGAGACAAGAAGCCATACTGTACATGTAGGTCGCCATTCCAGCACTGGGGAAATGTCTAGATGGAATAGAGACAACTTTGAGTGTAGATCTGTTAAAGAAAACGGTGATTCTGGGAACAGCCTAGGATCCTGTGAAAGACCCTGGAGATGGGACGCAGCCCGACTAAAGGAATTACCGACAAAAAGAAAAAATGTTATCTTCCTTTTGCATGATGTGATAATTACAATAATAATAATAACACACTATTTTCCTAACCATGTCAAACCATGCAAAAACTTTAGGACAGAAAGTCTATCAACTTACCGGCTCTCCGCTGAGTCCAGTTGATCCAGCTGGTCCAGGTGGTCCTGGGGATCCCTGATAAAATTAAAAATAAGCAGAAATCAAAACAAAGAAACTTTCAACAAATGTGCATTTACGAAATAAAAAAAGACAGCAAGTCCTTTTCCAATACCCCACCTCTCAAAAAAGGGGGAAAAATTACCCAGTCAGTTTCTCTTGTGGTTTAATACTTGATATCTGAAATAAAAGTTGCATCCCCATCAGGTGATCATTTGGCTGCTACTTCCCAGGTCGGGTGGTACCAGTATTTCTGGCTACACACTAGTTTAAGGTTGCATGGTTTCTGACTGGCACCCAGAACAAAGATGTTGACAAAACAGGGACACTACCAACATATGGCTAGATAGCTCAGTTGGTAGGGGCCAGCATGTTAATCTGTAAGTCGCTAGTTCAAACCCCAGTCTACGATCTCGTTGACCCCCACCCCCCATGCCAGCCCCTGTTCAATGTTGGCTGTCATTGTTTGGTCTGCGCTCCTAACTTAATTGAGCAGGGGAGCAGGGAAGGGTGTCTATCTGTTGTCTTGTGTCACCTGGCCCAAGAATTATGGCCAGAATTGTAGCAATTTTTTCTTCTTTGTTCAATCCTAAACTATTTAAAATACAAATTTTGAACATGAGTGGGAGTAAAAAAGGTTTCACTTACCCTTGATCCAGCTGAGCCAGCTTCTCCACGTCTACCACTTGCACCTTGTGATCCCTACGCACATTTTAGCGAGAACAAGAATATTGGGAACTTGCATTAACAAAGGTAGCTTTTAAAATACCTGAACTATCAGAAAACCTGGTGACAGAGCATATTCAATTGCAGGCCCTATAGGATTTGGAATTCCATCCCCCACTTTAAAAAAATTCCAGCTCCATGACCAAGTTCTAAGGGTTGCTAAAAACGAACTTGTTTAACTTTGAATATTTGTTCAGCTTGGTCTGCACGTACATGTCACAGAAAGCCCTGGCCCCTATTTCATAGAGCTGCTAAGCGAAAAAAATCCTTGCTTAGTAAAGTCTGATTAACGGCCAAGACTACACTCAATTGTTCTGTTAAGTAAACAACAGCTAAATACCAGTTACAAGCAATGTATATGGCATGACATTTTAGCCAGTTACATGTGTAAAATAGACGAGCTATTTTCGTGCGTACGCAATTTTTTTTGCTTAAGCAGCTCTATGAAATTGGGCCCTGCTTGAGCTAGAGTACAGCAGATGGTGTTTACAGAATTAAGATCAATGAAATAAACAACAAAATGGAAATGTTACAGATTTGCTGATCTGAAGTGGATTTCACACAGAGTTAAAGCCTAGTCTTATCTCCAGTTAGGACGAGTTACTCATCCTAACTTAAGACTAGCCACACGTCTTTTGTATCTCCTAGGACTAGTCCTAACTGTTTGTGAAATTGAACCCCAGTTTTACTTTTGAATATCTACTTTTCTCATTTTCAATATCTTAAATGTCTAAAAGGAAAATATTATTGAAAAGAATACCACTTACTGGAGCACCAGAGATGCCCATTTGTCCCACACCTCCACGATCACCAGGGGCTCCCTGTAAATAACAACAACAACATTATTATTATGTGGTAACAAATTTATTGGGCGTTCTTGTAGACAGAATTCCAACCACATTGTTTGGACACATCATCCTGTGGTTTGTTACATTTTTATTATAAAGTTGCAATAATTTGACCAGCTAAGGCAAAATGTCAAGCATAGGAGTTTGGTTATCCAAAGCAAGGACTAGACCTTGCTCTATTTTCAAAGCAGTGCTTAAAGGAACACGTTGCCCTGGATCGGTCGAGTTGGTCTTTGAAAAGCGTTCTGTAAGTGTTTGTTGTAAAATGTATATGGTTAGAAAGATATTGTAAAAGTAGAATACAATGGTCTACACAAATATGCCTCGAAATTGCGTGGTTTTCTTTTTACCCTGTCAACTAACACGGTCGGCCATTTATTGGAGTCAAAATTTTGACTCCCATAAATGGCCGACCGTGATAGTTTGAGACATAAAAGGAAAACCGTGCAATTTTAAGTGATACTTGTGTGGATCATTATATCCTACTTTTAAAACATCTTTCTAACCATATGCATTTCATAACAAACGGTTTCAAACGCTTTAAATAGACCAACTCGTCCGATCCAAGGCCATGTGTTCCTTTAAATATCAACTCACTGGAAGACCAGGTATGCCAATACGTCCAACGTCTCCGGATGCTCCCTTTGTACCCTGAAATGGGAGGAAAACAAAACAACAAATCTCAATGCTTTGTTTGAAATGACTCAAAAGGTTGATGAAATTAAGTATCAAAAAAACTGACAAATGTCACATTAAGGGCCATGTTACAAAAGGCTATTAACAGGCAACAGTCCCGGGCAAGTTGTCTCCAAGAAGGAAATCCACTCACATTTCAGTTTTCTCACTAGTTTCTTGGGGATGGTAAATACAGTGAAAAACTTGACATAATTGCATTTGTGCACAAATGCAGAGCTGTTTCGTTAATAACATTTTCAAATTATTTTAGTTATATTAGTTCAAAAAGTGCACCTTTAAGGCTGCGTCATGTGACCCCCGATGACGTCATTGAATTGAAACTTCACACATATGATGGCTGCCTGACAGTAAACGTGTGTGTAAAATTTGAAGTGATTACAAAAAACTTCACCACACACATCCATTTTGACAAGTTTTGAACCTGTCGCTAGAGGGCGCTGTTGCACTTCGTGACGTCATTGATATTTTTTTTGAACTGCCCGCCCTTGCCAGGCACTAACATCGTTGAAAGCAACTTCATACTTTTTGCCACTTTTGAATTAAAGTGGCACTTCCTGTTTCAAACGGAAGTAGAGGTCCTGTGAGGTCACGCACACGAAACAAAATGAAGACCTAATTTATCCCTCCCCAACCCCGCAAACAGAAACCTACGGTCTCTTGTGGCTGATTTGTTATAAATTTTCAAACACTTAAAACACAACACCTTTAAGATGACGTCACGTGACTTCTGATGATGTCATAATGACATCCTTGTTTTGCAATGATCATTGCACCAATACCTTTCATCACTGAAAGTTTCATTGCAATTGCTCTTTAGGAACATTGCAAATCAGCACTTAATAAAAAGAAGATGACAAATTAAAAAAATAGTAATAATAAAAAAAACTTTAACAAAAACAAGAGCTGTTTCTGTTTCGCTGCGCTTCGCTACGAAACAGCTAATAATCTCTCTTGTGCAGCCAACGCAGTCTTTATGTATACAAAAGCGGTTGCTCCAAAGTTGCCTGTTAAACATTGCCCTGTATGACATGGCCTTAGATATCAAGGCAGTGAAATCACCCAAAAACTATTAGTCAATAGCTATTTCAAAACATACTCTAAACCCCATTCTTTAAGACACCAATTTTAAGAAGTTATTTATCTTACAGGAGCACCAGATGATCCGTCGCGTCCATCTACACCAGTCTCTCCCTCAGATCCTGGAGCTCCAGCTACGCCCATGGCTCCTGGGGCTCCACGGTCTCCCTGAAAAATAAAAATGTTCAAAATTGGTGTGAAGGGTAGATTTCACTGGATAAGAACTCGAAATGTTTGACCGAGTTCAGAGATCCCATGGTTCATCATCATCATCATGTTGGTTTTAAGACCTTTGTCAAGTCTGTTCTGGGTTGGCCTGCTTTCTCCATGTGGCTCTCCTCCACTTGGCCCTGTCTGTTGTGTCCCTTGCATCGTCTCCTGGCAGTTGCATGCCATTCGACACGGAGCTCTGCCACGCTTTGCTTGGTCGGCTACATTGGTAATGCTTTAGAAATGCTTTAGGATCCTAGAAAATGAAACTTACCGACATTCCTTGGGGTCCGGCTTGGCCAGCTGATCCTGCGACTCCTGGAACTCCTCTCTTTCCCTTGGCTCCTCGTGCTCCGGTAAGTCCCATTTGTCCCTGATGGGGATAAACATTTCAAACAACTTTTAAAAAGTCACTTTTCATTAGAAATAGAAAAGTGCAATTGTGCAAATATAAATTTACCATAACGTTAGGTATTGAAGAGAAAAGAAGCTTACGTTTGGTCCTCCAGGTCCCTGAGATCCTTGAGGTCCAGAATCACCGCGTGAACCTTGTGCTCCAGTGGGTCCTGCAATACCCTGGGGTCCGTCTCCGCCTACATCTCCCTGAATCAGTGAATGAATACATTACTTTCTACTAAACCATTGGAACGAGTTCATACCAATATTCTTTGTTAGTACACGTACATCCCACATTTCCTACAAATGTAACAATTCAAACTGGTTTCTGAGGTTGAAATTTCCTCAGATTTAAGGAAGCATTGCATGAATGAGTTTAAGTACCCTCATGCTGTTTTCAAAAAACAAAAAGTTACATTAAACAAATCAAAACGAGTGGGACCAGATCTAACTTCAACAAGTTATAGTTAACAAACTATATTTAATGACTTCAAACCCTTTAGTCGCTGTACCGCCCAAAACCACCTAGCCATCCACTCACTGAATTGCCCCATTATGCCCGAGATTACAAAACTGTAAGTATGTCAGGTTTTACACATGCTAGCTAGGCCCTAAATAATTTAGTCTGTAAACACAAAAACTTGCTCATCAGTTACCATTGCTGCAACTGGTACCCATCAATTCATTTTTTGCTAGGCCCAGAAACTAACTTTCTGCTTAAAGCTTTACGAAAATAGGGACCAGGTCACACCAAAGAGTCATTAAAGATTGGATCGGAAGACCTGATAGATCAAAAATGGCCTATTGTTACCAATGTCAAAAAATGGAAAAATCTACTGAGAAATGTTCTGGAAAGGCTGTAAATCAAATTCAAAGTCTGTTAATTAACAAACTGTATACAGGGATTGCCTAATTCCACAATGTTTTTCACACAATAGTGAAATAAATTTACACTGTTATCTGTAAGGATTTTAATTGTTCAGTTGGTAAAGCGCTGGCACCTTGATCCAGTGGTCATTGGCTCAAGTCCTGCTCTCGAAAAATTTTCTTTGTTCAACCCCAAAGAATCTAATTGTTTTCTGTAAGTAATTTAGACATCATTGGTCATTTTCAAAGTTGTTGTTTTAACTTTACGTCAAGAGAAAACCACAGCTTGCCAAAAGAAATAATGCAGGCAATAAAAAGAACTCACAGATGGTCCTCTAAGCCCTTGGGCACCTGCAGATCCTCTCCTACCAGATTCTCCCTGCGGAGTGAAACAAAACAAGACTTTAAAGGCACTGGACACTATTGGTAATTATTCAAAATAATTGTAAGCATCAAAACTTACTTGGTAACGAGTAATGGAGAGAGGTTGATGGTATAAAACATTGTGAGAAAGGGCTCCCTCTGAAGTAGCGTAGTTTTCGAGAAAGAAGTAATTTCCCACTAAAATATTTGACTATGGTTAGACTTTGAGGTCCCGAAATGAAGCATGTTAAAGCACAAAACTTCAGGTAATAAGGGTGTTTTTAATTCCATTATTATTTCACGACTTCGACGACCAAATTGAGATCAACTTTTCACAGGTTTGTTATATTATGCATATGTTGAGATACACTAAGTGAGAAGACTGGTCTATGACAATTACCAATAGTGCCCAGTGTCTTTAAAGGGAGGGTACATCTTTGGGTTATTACTCCACAAATAAATGACAATAAAAACTTACTTGGGAAAGAGCAATGGAGAACTGTTGATATTACATTATTATTATTATTATTATTATTATTATTTTTTTTTTAACAACCCCCCTTAATTCCTGTAGTTTTGGAGAAGAAGGTTATTTTTCACCCAATTTGAATCCGATAAAGGCGTCAGGCTTATAGCCTTTTTCAGGCATCTAATCTGAAAGCACACAATTTATTGCTACAAAGGTGTTTTCTTTCATCTATGTTCTAGCCAGTTTGAAGACCAAATGAGCCCATCCAGAATGACTCTGCTAGGGTCGAAGCATCAGGCCGCTAACTATTTGTATGCATCTACCATAAGTCCTTTTGGTTGGTAAGCAGTTTGCATCAGCTAATAATATTTTGCCTGTTTGTGACTTACAGTTGCTCCTGGTGCTCCTGGCAGGCCAGGGGTTCCTCTTGCTCCTTGAAGTCCCTACAGAAAAACAAATTGAAATAAAATCCTAAACAAATTTTCTTTTTATATTTGAGTGGGTGATCAAAAAACTTGTATCAGTTTAAAACCTAAGAGATTTTCTATGAGTGTGTCATTTGAAAACAGTGTAAAACTGTACTTTTTAGAATCATGCCATAGTTATCATTTTACACCAAGATTATTTAAACAAGCAGTATACAAATATAACAAGGTACTAGATATTGACAATGTACATGTAGTTTGTCAACTTCCAATAACAAGTGGAGCTAATATTGACTGTCAACTTGAAACAAACCATGTTTTATATGTAATGCTATACACAAGCACTTTATACTTTAATTCAGCATCATCGAGTGCAAGAAAATACGGTTTGACATTTATGTGCACCACCCACTTTTAATGTGTATGTAGCCAACGATGCTCAAGCAGATTGATAACACCTGCGCGACATGATTGCTTTGTAAAGCGCATCAAACAAAAATAATTTATGAGAAATCACAAAGCTACATGTAGATGGCCACTTCAAGATGATCAAACGCTTGAAGGTGAGGGCAACACTAAACTGAGTTTGGCTGTCCACCAAATCAACTGTCACCAGGGGAGTATGTTGTCACCTACTCCTGGGGCTAAAATAGGTTTAACCCCTTCAAAGTCCATAAGGGTAAAGGCATGTGGCTGGCTCGCAGTTCGCACTTCTTCCCAACTTAGCATGCGTGGCAGGCTGTTTCACATGCGAATGTCTACTATGCATGCATATAATATGCTGCATGCATATAATATGCTACATGCTCGCGCGCTAACTTGGTAAACAGCAAATTATAGAATCTAACACGCGAGTTAAAAACCAATAAGACTTCAGCTCTCGATCATGAACATGTATGAGGTATAGTTAATCAGACCGTCACATTTTCAAGAAAACTTACCGATGAACCTGGGGGTCCTGGTTTGCCATCATTTCCACCTGGTCCCTGAAAGAAAAACACAAACATTGCATTGTTTATTTTAAACCATGATAGATCTGTCAGATGTGTTTTTAAATGTAAAAATACTCATTCTTTTCTGATTTCTTTCATATGCAAAAAATAATTGAGGAACACAAAATGTGATTTAGATAAAATCAAGCACTTGGGCTTTGTCATCCCCGACAAACGACCACTGCATGCAAGCTGCTGCACTAAAACTGTCTTCATGTTGTTTGATAGTTGGGGGATTACTCGACCATAAAAACTCCTATGGTAAGAAGATCTGTAACTGCTGATAATGAATAACATTTTGAGAAGCAATTCACTTTATAAGAATGTGATTTTAGAGAGGGGGATTCAAAAATAATTTAATCTGAGAAACATTTCTGAGATTGTGTGTTCCAAATACAGGTTATCCTTCTTGTGAGGGCATCTCCGCTCCACATTTTTATAATAAAGGTTTTCTTGGTCAAACTCGACAAATGAGCAGCCAATGTCATTTTCATGCGTTCGAATTAAAGCTGTTTTGCCTCTCCGGTTGTTACTGAGCTTCAAACTCAGAATTCGTTTTGATTTGAGCCAAATTCCTTGAGCACTCTGTTCAATTGAACGTATCGTCATTCTTTTTTCGTGACACACACGCCTCAAGAAGGGTTTGCGAGTTTAAATGCTGATTTGATGAATTGTTAAACTGAATGATTATTTTGTTTAATCGACTGACGCAACATTATATTTTACTTATCATAAAACAAAACCGAATGACCCTTTTAAGTAGCAATCGATTTTGCGCATATAGAATAGCTTGGAGGTTAAAATGGCTGCTCATATGCCAAATTTGACTGAGAAAACCTATTTATCTAATATATCGAATCCCACTGAAACCTATATATCTAATATATCGAATCCCACTGAAACCTATATATCTAATATATCGAATCCCACTGAAACCTATATATCTAATATATCGAAATCCCGCTATAGTCAATTCTTTGATCAACCCCAAAAATCATTTCAAAATACCCAGTCAGTTTCCTATATTGATATCTAACAATACTACCACCTTTCGAAGTAAAATGTTCACAGGTTGGCTTTATTGTATTTTGTACACATTTAAATAAGTTAAGTTCCAAAAGCCAAAGGCCTCCTTTGCTTTTAAAGACAAACAAACGGCAGGGCTTCCCACTCATTGGTCCTTGTTTATTGTTCTCAGTGATGGAAACAATAGAAGAGTGGGTCACTCACATCTAAATCAGTCTTCTATATTTACCAATGGGAGACTTTCTGGGACGATAGAGGGCAGCAGACTTACCGGGTAAATCCATTGTTCTCAGAATTATGCGCATGTTCAGAACTACGTAAACAATGGAAATTTACCCGGTATGTCTGCTGCCGCCTAGCGTTGGAAAGTCTCCTATTCAACATGTTTTCCATGTCAACAAACCAATTAAAGAACAGTGCAAGTTTTATACCTAACAAGAGTTATCTAGACATTTGTACTAATTTATTTTTGACAAATTCACGATTTATGGTCATATTAAAGAACACACCTAAAGACACACCTGTTCACCCTTGCTTTTCCTACCACTTGAGAATTCCCTCTTTTCCATCTTGACCGGCGCCTTTGAATGGTTTTTATATCAGTTTAAGTGACTTTTACAAATGCTGTGTAATTATTATTATATTGTGACAGAACCACCTGATCTTACAGAACCACCTGGGGCCAATTTCATAGTGCTGCTTAGCACAACAATTTGCTTAGCATGAAATTTTGGCCTTGATAAAAACAGAACTACATGTACCAACCAAATTTCCACCTGGGTTTGAGGATAAACAAACAACAGCAATATGCAACAAATGGAAATATGGTTGGTAATCCTGTTTTTATCAAGGAAGAAATTTCATGCTAAGCAAATTTGTGTGCTTAGCAGCGCTATGAAATCGGGCCCTGGGGCCGATTTCACAAAGCAATAAAATTCATCGCACGACAAATTTTCAATATCACCATAGAGATTTGTATTGTGACATCACACTTTACTTAGCAACTACGATTGATTTGAATTTACGATCAATTTGAGACCTTTGTGAAATCGGCCCCTGGTCTCTAAAAATTGTGGATGTATTTGTTAACGATCAAAAGAAGAAAAAATAAGACTTACTGTTGGTCCTGGCTTGCCTGCATTTCCATCACGGCCTTCTGATCCTTGTGCACCCTTTAATAAATAAAAATATATATAAAAAATAATAACGATAATAATGTTAATAATCAAAGTCTTATATAGCGCCGGTATCTGCCAATGCAGGCATGTAAAGGCACTTGCTCCAAAAAAAAAAACTGCACTCTAGTCAACTGAGTTTCAAGTGTACTCCTTGAGATATCTAATGCAAATAACATCATGGCGGATGTATTGGTGGTTGTTTTTACTTCTCAGGCATGTTGGTCCATGGAAAAAAGTAGGGGCATTTTATTGAGTACATGTACATGGGCTTAACCTATGTATACATTGACCATATGGTATAAGCTTTAGTAGACTTTGCAGGGCTTTATTAATAACAATTGTTTTCCCGATTCATCCAAGGGCAAAAAAAAAATGGAAACCACGAGGAAGAATATTATGCCAGACTTTAAATGCAGATTCATTATTTTTAAAAACTGCCCGACTTTTTTTTTTTTTTTTGGGGGGGGGAGAGTTGTCACCATGGCATACTTTCATCCTTTAATGGTCTGATTTTACCTACCATTTGTCCAGGCACTCCAGCATCACCAGTTCGTCCAGGACGACCCTACAAAAACAGAGAAATCCAAATTGAAACAATGGAACAGAGAAATCCACAATGAAGAGAGAAAACATTCCGCAAGAGGCGTTTTAAACTTTGGTAAAGTTAACTACAATAAATCCTGTGGTGGATATGAAAGGATTTTCTGTGAGGGTTTATGTAAGATAAGTGAGCGGCCAGTTTGTAAATATGGATGGTAAAACAATGTCTGTTTGACAAGGAACTATTAGGATTTTGACATAAACATATCCATGCAAGCGAAGAAATCTAGTCATGATTTCGCTTTTGCTTTTAGGAAGATCCCTCCCTTCATGTCCGTCAAGCTGCCTCTACTTACTCTTCCAAATATCTCAAAGACTCACCCTTTCCTTAATTGAGGTTTAAAAGTGCTTAGGAGTACCTGTAAGGCCAAGTAAAATAAATAACATGTTGCTCGTCCGGACTTTTTGAAAAAGTTGGTGAGGGAGGTCCTTGTTATTTGTTATTTAAAACTTTTTGTTATTTTTTTCAAGATGGCCACCATGTCTAAGATGGCCGCCATATCGATTTTGAAGATGGTTTTATGAGTATGCTCTGTGTATCCTCAAATTATGTCCTAAAATAACAAATAACCAAAACCGAGGCGGGCGGGGACGAGCAACATGTTATTTATTTTACTTGGCCTAAAAGGTTGATGACGTGATGACCGTTTTTACGATTCAACTGTCTGCCTACGTTTGATGTACAGTAAATATGTTCATATGCAAAAGTAAAAGTAACACTTAAATAAACAATTGGATGAAAATTTTTAAAAGCTTACTCCATCTCCCTTCTCTCCTGGTGCTCCAATAGCTCCTTGGGCTCCAGTGTTACCCTGGTTACAAAACAACATTATATTGTGTTATTAAAACATAGAGTGCACTCATCAACAGCTGTATGTTTATACAAATTTGCAAGTATGTTTTAGAAAATATAAAAAGAATATACAATTTGAACTTTTAAAACTAAAATTTGCCAAGCTTAAAACAAATATGCCCCTCCAAAATGTTGTTTGATATCCCTCGGATTTATGCTACCAGTTTAACCCATCAAATATAAGTGATATTCCGAGTCCTGAGGGCAAAAGGTCCACAAGCTGCTCAAGTGGGACTTGCCCACCAGAGTACCCTGTTGATTATGTTGTACTAGGCTCATCCAGCCCTTACACCAATATGTAATATGGACTGTATAAAATGATTCAATGCTTTTTAAGCCCTCGGGGGAAAAATGGGATACTTGAGTGGGATTCGAACCCACCAGAGTACCCTGTTGATTTTGTTGTACACTGCTCATTCTACATTTGCACCAATGTGTGATATGGACTGAATATTCAATGCTTTTCAAGTCCTTAGGGTGAGAAATGGGATACTTGAGTGGGATTCAAACCCACCAGAGTACCCTGTTGATTTTGTTGTGCGCTGCTCATTCTACCCTTACACTGATGCGTAATATGGACTGCATACTCAGTGCTGTTCAATTCCTTATGGGGAAAAATGGGATACTTGAGTGGGATTTGAACCCACCAGAGTACCATTAGGATTTGTTGTACACTGCTCATTCCTTTAATTATTAGGTTTCAATTAGGTTTATAAACATCTCAAAAATTACACGAAAGAAGTTTAAAAGATTTAAATTGACATGTGTATCATTTTTAAAAACGACAAAGTAAAGCAAAATCAACTCGAAAAGTTTGCAAATAAACATATTTTTGTTGTCTTCAAATACTAACCTGCATGCCAATCATGCCACCTGGGCCAGAAGGACCTGGTGAACCAACCCCTCCCTGCAGTAAAAGAACAATAGGACCAGTCAATGACAGAAGCTTGTAATAGGAACAGTTTTAGGCTCAAGAAAAGTTACTTGAAATGTGTTCAAAACATTCTGAAAACATAAGGGACGTACTGAAATACAAAGAACAGACAGGAGCCTAAGAATTATCAAAAAGTGAACCAAATCACTATCCAAAAGAGCAATCGCCTTAGAGTACATGCATATTAATATTTACAATTAACCATTTAAAACATTGAGAGGAGAGCATTTGTTGTAAAAAATTAATGACCATAAAAACTTACCGAGCAAGAAGCACTCAAACAAGCAATCAAAAAGGGGAATTTTTTAATAACAATTAACCATTTAAAACATTGAGAGGAGAGCATTTGTTGTAAAAATTAATGACCATAAAAACTTACTTAGCAAGAAGCACTGCAGCCGTTGATAGAATAAATTATTTTCAGAAAGTAAATATGCTTTGGAAAAAGGATTCCCCTCAAAGTATTTACGCTTTGGATAACTTGTTTACCCCAAAACATTTGAGTCCGAGTCTCGGATTTCTGAGTGTTGGTGTCCATTTGCGAATACAGCAGCCAGAGAGGTGGATGGTAGGCCTACCAGCTGTTTGTTACCATGCTAATTCGCCGCCCAGTACTTAAGCACCATGCAGCATCAGAGTCCAGCACTCTCCATAAGACGATCAGAGCATACTGATCGAAACGTCGAGTTAAACCAACGGTTCTTTTCAGAACCACCCCAACTCATTTAGAGATAGTCATTACATGGTGTTACCGCAAACTCTTCTATATCTATACCATGCTAATTGTGGATGGAGTCTCATTTTGTGAAATACCATAACAGTTTTTCTTCAGTTTTCTCAGCAAGCAGACAACACTGTATCCAGCTGAAACTTTCGCATGTGGCTTTAATTGTATCTTTCTTTGATTCTATGACCCACCTTTAACAACTCAATTTCTGATAAAAGAAAATTGAAAAACACACAGACTATAGGATCAAACTTGTGTTGCTGGAGTGTTAAAGAAGACGTTGCTTTAAAAATTTACTTACACGAGCGCCAGTGGATCCACGAGCACCAGCTGGACCAGTGGGGCCAGACTCACCCTGAAATTAAATAAGAATATTTCATACTAAGCATAAACAGTTTTGATAAACACATTTAAATTAATCAGAAAAAAGTAACAAAGAGATATAGTGACCCATTTCACCTGACGTCATCAGCAGAAAAATCTTGAATGCGCCATACTGGTGGGCAATTTCACTGTGCGTTTTCATATATAACTCTATGCTGTGCATTATGCAGTAAAGTGTGCACTTTAGGCGACGCGGCGTTAATACACATAAACCTAACTGCCAACCAACATGGTGAGCGTGGCATTGGTCGCCGCGTGTGATGCGCGTGCAAGGGGCCAATAGCCAATGTTACTCGAAAAACATAAATTCCTGAGAGAGAATTTGTTGTATCAACATAAGTGACAAACATAATTCTACTCTTTGTTCTTATATTGGCCCTGATGTTCCATATGGACCCTACCTTGGCTCTATATTGGCCCTATTGGATGGACGGCTTTCATACTGGCAGCCATCAACCATTTTCACGGCACACCGGGCAATTAACTCGCAGCTATCCTGTCTGCCATTTTCAGAGTTAGAATATTCGCAAAGGAATTGACTCAAACAACGGCTGAAATTGTAGTAACGCATTTTGTAACAGGGACGTTCCTCGTCATGCAACTGGGTCAATAGCACCTTCTGTTCAAACAAAATTTGCCCTTGCTTTTCCTGAAATTGGCACCTACATGTACAAGCATGAACATGCTACCCACCCACATTCAAGCAGCTCCTTCATTGGACACTTTTAAATCTCAACTTAAAACCCATCTGTTTTGTTAATCTGGTTATAGCGCTTAGAAACTTTCGTGTTTAGTGCTCTATAAAAAGTTGTAACTATTATTGTTTGGTTTTTGATGATGGCCCATGTTTTCATATTATTGGCCCCCTACTACTGTTGTCAGCCAAATGCATCAAATGTTTCTGGCTGGATTGGCAGCATACTGCGCCACAGCACCTTGTTAACCATTACATGATGCTACGTTAAAAGACTGGATCTCATAATTCAAACGCAGTCCTGCATACCTTGCAGGAAATACTGTTAAAGCGCGTTGAGCATCACTGTACGACATATATGTGCACCATTTCATGTCACCGTGGTCAAGTAGTTAGACTGCAGGACTTGCAATCACAAGGTTGTGGGTTCGAATCCCCCAGCTAACCGCTGATTTTACAATGACTAGAATAAATATTGTCGTCTAGCTACTGAATCACAATTTCTTGATTTGTGCAATTCATAATATCATAGACGCTAAACCAATTTTTGTTATGCCTATTGCCAGCTAAGTGTTTGTATCCTCTTGTGGGAGTTTGTCAAGTACCCTCAATGGGAAGATCATTCAAACAAGCAAACAACCAAACAAACAAACAAAATGTTAACATACCTCTCGACCATCGCTTCCATCTGAACCGGCCTCACCGCTTGGACCAACAGCTCCCTGTTATTAAACAAAAGAAAAAACACTCTCAAAACATATTCAACAGATTTATTCCCTTTTGAAAATAAGGAAAAGTATTTTTGAGGAACATTACGGCAACGCTCCTTTAGCAACTTACACCTGTTATCTCCAAGTAAATGCTTTTTTCAAACAGTGCTGCTAAATGCCCCAGGGGTCGATTTCACAAAGAGTTAGGACTAGTCCTAACTTAGGACTAGTCCTAACTTAGGACTAGTCCTAAGAGATATACAAATTGCATGGATAGTCCTAAGTTAGGACGAATAACTAGTCCTAAGTTAGGACGAATAACTGGTCCTAACTCGAGATAAGACTAGTCCTAACTCTTTGTGAAATCCACCCCAGGCAAATTAACTTCTGATCCATTAAGTTTAGTGACTCAAGGAATTCAATGTAGACACATGGCCCACAGAAAAGGTGTATAATTTCCGAGTTTTGTGGCCGTACTCAAAAATTGTAAAAAAAATAAACAAAACGTTTACCCTTGCTCCCTGAGCGCCAGCGTTACCACGGGAACCCTGAAGTCCAGCGTAGCCTTGTTGTCCGACCTCACCAGCGACACCAGCGGCACCACGGCTTCCCTAATAATTTGACACAAAATAATGACTAATAATGATTACTACTTTTTTTAATTGTTTATTTATTTAATTCATTTTGAGTTCTCCTTCTTTGTTTTCAATGATTGTTTTTTTCCCTCTTGACTAGGTTTGTCTATTTTTGGTACTTCCATTTCTTGTTGAAGTTTTTGCCGTTTTTTTTTTTTTTTTAAGGAACCCAATTAGTAATAAGTCTCAGCTATTGGCTTTTTGGACTATCCTCAAATAATTTGGTGCAGTATTACTATCTTGTGTTCTATTTTGGCTTTTCTTATTTCATTGTCTTTACTCCTGTTAGAGGATTTGAGGCATTGCATGATGAGGTATTACTATATATTTGGTTTGCGGTAACACCATGTGTGTATTGACTTGCAAGGTAGTAGAATAAAGCATGACAGTTCTCTAAGAACAAACTCTACCTGGCAAGTAGATACACACATGGTGTTACCGCAAACTAAATATATATTTTCTCCTGTTGTTGAGTATGTATTTGTTGCATGTTTTTGCTGTATTTTCATCCGAATAAATTCAAACAATAAGTCAATCAGAATCTGGATAGCAATTTTAAAATCAAAGCACTACAAGACAGAAAAGAAAACATATTTAGTTTGATCGAATTCGTTGTCTTACCGCTGGGCCTCGTGCACCTGTCATGCCGGCACCTCCATTGGCTCCTGCAGCTCCCTGTTTCACAAATAAAATAATAAAAGTTACTTACACGTACTTCTGGCTCCTTAAATAAAAAAAGCTTCAATGGTGAATTTCACAGTTCTGTCCAGAGGAAATGAAGAAGATTAAAACTTGGTAGATCTTTTGAAAATGTTCATCAGAAGGAAGTGAAGCCCAAAATGGTGGGAATGGCATTTGTATGTTCTTTGTTATGCAAGAGGTCAATCGAATTACACTTGTTTTATTTGATTTTTGGGGTTGAACAAAGAATTGACTAGAGTGGGAATTGAACCAACGACCTTCGGATTAACGTGCCGGCGCTCTACCAACTGAGCTATCTAGCCCTATATTGGCGGTGTACCTATTTTGTCAATATCTTTGTTCGGGGGTGCCAGTCAGAAGCCATACAACCGTTAACTGCTGTGTAGCCAGGGATCACACCCAAATTACGATACAACCTGGGAAGCGGCAGCCAGGGGATCACCTTAAGGTGATGCGACTTTTTGTTTAAGATATCAATATAAACCACAAGGGAAACTCGCTGGGTAAATTTTGAAATGATTTTTGTTCAACCCCAAAATTCATTTTCAAAATTTACCCAGTCAGTCTCCCTTGTGGTTTATATTGTTTTATTTGAATTAAACTCTTTCAGTAGATCTTTGCTCTTAATATACCAGGCGTGGATTTCACAAAGAGACTAGTCTTGTCTCGAGTTAGGAAGAGTTACTCGTCATAACTTAGGACTAGCCTGGAACTAGTTCTAAGTTATGACTAGTCCTAACTCTATGTGAAATCGACCCCAGACCTTGAAGTTGAAGTACTTAACTTTGTGTAAATCTAGGATTATGCTTCTTAAAAAAGAAAAAGAAAAAAAAAGGAATATGTGTTGACAAAATTACATGAACATTTTTCTTACCATGTCACCAGTGGCTCCAGCCTCACCATCTTTTCCGGCAAATCCCTTGTATCAAAAAATAAATCAAATCTAAATTAAACATCAGCTCGTTTGATCTCTAATACACATCAACTCAGTAGAGTATGAAGTAGCGACAGTACCAGTTTGTTGGATTCAAGTAAGTAAGCCCAGTTAATACGACCTGCGAATGTGGATGGGAGTGAATTTGTGAAAAATGTTTCTGTCTACTTTCATCTGAAATGCATTGCTGTTATCAAACCAAAACCTGGAGTAAAACTTACAGCAGCACCAGTCTGACCTGGAGCACCATCTGCACCGCTCTCACCACGGAGACCTGCGATTCCTTGCAGACCACTTTCACCCTGTTCTCCTGTCACACCCTGGTGGCGACAAACACATATGCAGACAAAATGTTAGTTCCAATAGAGTGATAAAATTAGCAACTGCTATTAACATTGGATACTGATCACAGAAAAGGATTGGTAATGGTTGGGATTTAATTTGAACAGTCACTCTCTGTGTTCGCATGGTGTGTTTATTGGAAACATTGGGTGACAAAGAAGTTATTCATAAATACCTCAGACAGTTTCGCTATTCCTATTGGTGGAGAGCGCGTCACGTGGGTGTGTATCAAACCTTTGTTAATGACCAGTAAAAAGTGTTGAAACATGGGCGTGACACGCGAGCTTGCACCTGTGCTTATAAGACAGTTTCTTCATTCCTATTGGTCGATAGCAACGGCCGGAACAGTTGTGCCACATCACGCGATACGTGCGACGCGCACAGCATTCCCTTACATGTATAAGGAGTTGTTTACCCGAGGGCCTTACCATTTCATAGCTGGAGGGGTGTTATGTTGAAAGAAATCATTGAACATTATAATTTTTGCATTTATTTTACTTTTTGAGCAAAAAGTGTTGATGTTTTTTGACCGAAAAGGTTTTTATGAATGGGAGTCAAAGTGTGTTGAATCGGTTTCCAACTAGTGGTTGATAATTTACCTCAACTTCGTCTCCGTAAAATTATCAAGAACCAGGCCTCGTTTGGTTTAAACCACTAGTTGAAAACCTCTTCACCACACATTTATTCCCTTATTTAAATACTTTCCCATTGAAAGTCCTTACCTTGTGTCCCTTTTGACCCATAGGGCCCATGATACCTGATGCACCAACTGGTCCCTAAAATAAAATGGAAATCAAAAGTTGTTAACTATTATCAAACCGAAAATATAAACCATTAGCAAACCAAAAGTTAAAAACTATCAAAAGTATAATAAACCCCTTTACAAATAAAAAGTAGTAAACCGTTCGCAAACCAAATGTTGTGAATCATTGATGAATAATAATAGTAAACCCTTAGCAAATTAAAAATAGCAAACTGCTTAAAAATCTTAAGTTGTCAATCGTCAGTAAACCAAAGTAGTAAACCACTAGCAATCAAAAAGTAGTTAACTGTTCTAGCAAATCGGTAGTAGTATAAACCATTCATAAAAACATTAAAAGTCAAAATTAGTAAACCAATCATAGAAACACAATCGTAGAAAGAAAACAGACGCTTCAGAGTTAACCGTTGCATAGTAACAAGGAATGATTTACTAGCGTAAATCAGGATAAATGTATTCTCAAATTATTCCAATGGTTTTCTAGAAGGTCAACATTTACTTACAGCATTACCAACATCCCCATCAGAACCATCTTGTCCAGCTGTACCCTGTAAAATAAAAAGAGATAGAAATTGTAAAGATAATAACAACAACCGAAGGCCGTCTTATAGAGAGTGGACACTATTGGTAATTTTCAAAGACCAGTCTTCTCACTTGGTGCATCTTAACATATGCATAAAATAACAAACCTGTGAAAATTTGAGCTCAACTGGTTGTCGAAGTTGCGAGATATAAATGAAATAAACAACACCCTTGTCACACAAAGTTTGGTGCTTTAAGATGCTTGATTTCGAGACCTCAAATTCTAAACTTGAGGTCTCGAAATCAAATTCAAGGAAAATTACTTCTTTCTCAAAAAATATGGCACTTCAGAGAGAGCCTTTTCTCACAATCAATCTGTCCCCGTTACTCGTTACCAAGTAAGGTTTTATGCTAATAATTATTTTGAGTGTGTCCACTGTCTTTAAAGAATGAGGAAAGACATTACAATTGTTTCTGTCACTCAAGTGGTTGGACCAAGCAGTTTGGTTCGTCAGTAGCAACAACAATTTACAGTTTTGATTGGCTATAAGTGCCTGGTAAAATTATATTGTGAGATGTCAATAACCTTATTAAAGAGAACTTCTCAAAACTAGATTGTACAATGGAAACATTTAAAGTCTTCCGTTGCCTTCATATGCCTTTTCTTTTGTGACGTCACTTCAGAGGGAGCCGTTTCTCACAAACAATACTTTTAACCTCTCCCCATTACTCGTTACCAAGTGAGGTTTTATGCTGCCCACTGCCTTTAAAGCGCTTCTTTTATTATTACCCCTGGTCACAGTCCATTGTCTGTTGATCAGAAACACCAGAGCTTGAGTTCGGTGCTCTTATTGGCCGCCAACGACTTGTTTAAAGGGTGTACATGTATGTACTTTTTGTGGGACAAAAAACACAATGTCCACAGATTTACACTAAACTTACACAGATTGAAGATAATGATAGTAGAAAGCTTCCCTGAAAATATTACGTGCTGAGGTGCTGTAGTTTTTGGGAAATGAGTAATACAATGTCATGAAAATAGTTTTGGTCTCATGAGACCAAAATTATTTTAAGCATTTACAAACATATTTTCCTGACATTGTTTTACTCATTTCTCAAATACAGCACCTCAGTACATGTGTAAGTAATATTTTGAGGGAAGCTTTCCACTTTCATTGTCTTCAAACCCTGTAAGTTTAATGTAAATCTATGGACATTTTGAAAAAGTACCCAAATCCTTTAAGGAAACCGCCACTTCGGCGCATTGAATTCATGACAACTCAGAGATATCTTCTCTGCCGTTCACGTCAAATCCCAAACAGGAGATTGCATACGAATTGGGTTTCCAGTCCCTACTAGGTTTTCCCCCCAGTTGGGGTTTGCATCCCACATCTAAAACTTAAACACAATTCTTGAACATTTTCTGCACACTATTCCTTTTTAAACACTGCTCCTAACAATATCAGGATGGATGAAACACTATTTCTGTCTTCCTTTTTATGCTTGTTAGGCTCTTCTTAGGCCATTTATATCTGTTCATTGACTTGTATATTATCTTCTGTGCTTTTTACTTGCCCTTTCTTGCCTTAACATATATTTTTGCTGGCTTTTCTGGAATTAAAGAGACATACGCCTTCTAGCGACAGTTATATTTTTAACTTTTGCACTCTCCTGTTATTTATTTTAGTCTGTTAAAATATTTCTAATGTGTGTACATGTACATGTACTTATGAATGTTTTGCCTTAATAAATATTGTTATCATTATTATTATTATAAAAGGTTAACACCAGACCCATCTCTAACAACTTCCAGGACAAATCTCATTCATGACTTCCTAAACTTTATAATTACATTAGTTATCATCAATATCATTACTCTTGCATTTTGTATGACATGATGTTTTCAATGTATAGGGCAGGGAATAAATTATGTCACTCATGTGTGAAATCTTGACATATTGGGGAAAATGCTGAGAATGTTACTCACAACAACTCCACGAGCTCCACGCTCTCCCCTCTCTCCTTGGGCACCACTCTCACCCTAGAGTGAAAATAAAAAAAACACTAATAACAAGATCATGTAATTATTTCAGTTTAATAGTATAATGCATCTTCAACCAATTAAATTTTATATCTACGATCAAACCGGGCACGCTGCGTGCTGCGTGCTTCATTGATGTTCGCGTTTAGACGCGTATCTGGCCTGCCCTACAATAATGGCCACTTTGTTTAGCAACAAAGTGGTTACTCAACACAATCTATTGGTTAATATGATACTTACTCTAGCACCAACGGCTCCAGCCGGGCCAGTTGCTCCAGCATTACCGCTGTCACCGAACTCACCGTTGTCCCCACGAAGCCCCTTAGCACCCCTTCCACCCTGTTGGCAAAATTTATAAAATAATTCAGGAATAACTTTAAAAAACTATATTTCGTGTGAAAATGTCAAGGTGGTCTCGTTTTTGAGATAATGCCGATAATCCGGAGCCCATATGTCAAGGCAGGAAAAATAACCCTAATCCAAGAAATGTTACTGACAATAATGCTTCTCAAGGTACAGTTTTGGGGCCCAAACTTTTGTTATACCTTTTCACATGACCACCTTACTTTGAAGTGAAATGTTTCTCAAAATGCTTTATACTATTAAAAGCTGCTGCAGGCTCCTTGTTGCCATTAATTTTCAGAGTGATTAGCAAACCTTCCCTTCATGGTAGGAAGCAGTCAAAGGGTGAGAAACAATACAATACAATACAATACAATACAATACAATACAATACAATACAATACAATACAATACAATACAATACAATACAATACAATACAATACAATACAATACAATACAATACAATACAATACAATACAATACAATACAATACAATGGGTTTTTATATAACGCCATTTCATTTAGACCAAAGAATAGCAATGCAGATAATACAACAAATGAACAATGTTTTTTAAGTGCTTTCTTGAAAATAGGCAGTGAAACAAGCGCACAGGATTGGCAAATTTATAAAAGTTGGCCTTTATAAATTTCAACTATTCTATGCAGGGTTATAATACCCCTGCTTCATTTCCCAGCATTTTTTTTTCTTTCACATTATTTTTTCTCAGATTTCTATGAGTATCTCAGCACACTCTGTATCTCATTTCCCTTAATTTAACAAATTTGAAGCCAATTGCAAGTTTGCAACAATAAATAATGGAAACATTTTCATGTGACCTACCCTCCAGCCCTTGTGACCTTGCTGGCCAGGAGCTCCAGGCCTTCCACTTGCACCCTGGGAGAAAAAACAAACAAACATTTGATCAAAGTGTTGTTGAAAGCTTTGGTCAAATTATAGCAAGAACCAACATTTAACTAGTGGCTGTTTAGAGACTTAAGTTGGGCATGCACACAGAAGTTGAAGTGCGAACGACTTCAGTTATGTCACGTCAACGCGGTGGCTCAAAATACAGTGTATGTTGTCATTTTTCTGATAACTGTCCTCTCTGCATTTTGCTATGAAAAGTGATGAGACCATATCCAGGGTACGCTGAGGCATTGAGGACTGATTTGAATTATGAATTATTTGTGAGCTGGCGTGGTCTGCCATTTTGCGGAGTCAAAATTTTGACACGCGGAGTGGCCAACCGTGTTTGTTCGCGACGTGGGGGAAGACCGTCCAGTTTCGGGGGGTGTTTGTGTGGATATTTCTGCTCTACTCTCGAATTGTCTATCCGGCCGCATGCAGTTTAAAGTGGGGGACGATCTCGGGCGCTTTTTGGTGATCAACTCGACCGATCTGGGGCAACATGTCTCTTTAATGTGTTTCTGTCACAAATTTGTTGCCTGTGTGTTTATACATCATTATAATTATTTTTTTTACAATTTAATAGTAATGTTTTTAATGACTATTTTGTAAACTGTGCATTTCGGCTTTTTAGCCGCTGTATTGCAGTGTTTTAATAAATAAACCATGAAATTAAAATTAAAAAAATTCATTAAAAAAATTATTCTTTGCGAGTGACGTGTGTGACGTCAGAATTTGTATTGCATTTAAATTTGCATTCGCAGAAAGTATGAGCCAGAATTTATGGTGAAACAACATCAAAGACACACCCATCATTCAATCGGAGAGTGGTTTTTACTGTCATTTTTGATCAACCAATGTTATTATTATTAAGTACGTGTGCCTGACCGTCTTCTGGAGAATGTTATTCGTAGTAACAATTTTTAATTTTCAATAATCTATGTATATTGTTAACCTACTGTTAATGCTTGCAATGTGCAATACTGTTTTGTATTTTAGATTTTAGACCCAATTGCATTTTTAATACTTGTGGATTTCTATTTATTAAGTTTGTTTACTTACTGGTTGAATGTTTTTAAGAATTTTTTACTCCTTTGTAAGTTTGTCTTTTTTTCCATATTCAGCGCCCTAAAGCATGTTTACATGATTAGGGCGCTATATAAGTTTTGGTATTATTATTGTTCCTATTATTATTATTATTAAATGGAGAGCTAAGCTTTTAACTTACCTGTCCTCCCAGGGCACCAGGTGCTCCGACAGACCCAGTACTTCCATCACTTCCCTGAAATAAACAGAGTTCAGAGCAAAAATATACACTGGTTTCGAGGCATTGCATAATGAGTTACTAATGTGTATTCAGTTTGCGGTGATACCATGTGATGATAACTACTTTGATAAGGGTAAAAAACAAGAGCAATCAATTTTATTGTTATTTTTTATTTTGAATTGAGAAACTGGAGAGTGAAATTTTCAAGGCTGGTGTACACTCACGTCTCTGCCGTCGTCACCTTCTTCTCCTCGTGGTCCTGCTGGTCCAGAGGGTCCCTAAAAAAGAAAGTCAAGGAGAGTCAAATCACTGTCACAAAATTCTTGAACAAAACCAAAATAATTTTTCTTTTGCTTATGGAATAAAAGTTGCTCACACTTTGTAACTGAAAAATTAACAACAGGAATTCCATTTCCATTTTTTTCTTCTTTTTCTATCAAAGCTCACAGTTCGCGCAGTTTGCGTTCTTGTTCTACTTCTCATTTGTGGTTGTCACCTGCACCTACAAGCGGTATAGCCAACGAGCATTCACGGTCAGTGCACCTACGTTTCGGAACAATCTACCTCTTTACATACAACAGGCCTGGGCCCAGTTTCATAGAGTTGCTAAGCACAAACATTTACTTAGCATGAAATTTCTTCCTTGATAAAAACAGGATTACCAACCAAGTTTTTATTTGTTGCATATTGCTCGTTACTGGTTTTCATCTGTTGTTTGCTTATCCTGAAAATCACGTGGAAATTTGGTTGGTAATCCCGTTTTTATCAAAGGGAAAAAAAATAAAAATTTATGCTAAGCAAATTTTTGCAGCTCTAAGAAATTGGCCCCTGATCTCTTGAATCTTTCAAAGTCATGTTAAAAACTCATTTGCTTTTATGCTAAAAAGTTATTGTCATTTTGTGTTTATTTGTAGATAATGTACAGCGTTTTGCAACTTTTGTAAATTTATAAATATTATTAACAGCTATCATGGATGGATTGCATATTTGATGATAAACAATCGAAAAGTGTATGCCTGTTTGAGCTACCCGTGACTCTTAGCCAATGACGGCTTTTTGTGTGCACGTTTCTTTAATGACGTCATGTGCAATTAATATATAGGCCCGTTTTCAGATTTATCCTAAAAACGCAGTATTGTTAAAAAGAAACATGAATCAATCTTGAACCAACAACATACGGTGTCTTCATATACTCACGGATTGACCAACAGGTCCTGAATCTCCAGCCTGGCCTCTCATTCCCATAGCACCCTGGGAAAAAAAAACATCAGTTTAAAAGTCAGTTTGGCATCAATTGAGAGGAAATTGAATAAAACCAAAGAGTCAAAGATCTTGCAAAAGTACACAGCCACAATACACCGCCCACGGCGCATGTGTGAGCAAGTACGCGTGAACCTCTCCAATGCCTTTCTGCACAACTCTGCCGCGCGGGCCAAGCATACCCGCATGCATGTCGGACCTTATAGTGTTGGACTTTCGGTTTTGCAATGGGTTGTGTTTGGTCTATACGCAAAGGAGCGGAGCTTAATGAATCGTTCTTTTATGAGTACAGTCCGTTACAAAGACCCCAAAATAAACAACAGTTAAGTATTGAGTGACTCTTTGCAAATCTTGTATTCCACAAACTCAATCACTTTTCAGTCATCATCGTTGACACAGCAATAGTTTATTGATAAACAAATAACAATGAGATAGCTGCAACATCAGTGGTTTCAAACTGTTGTTCTCTAGGAGACAATTAAGGTCTAGTACCCTGTCTGGTCTTCTCATGCCCAAGTGTCGAACAGATAGATACAAAATGTCCACCATCCCCTACATCATTCGTAGTTTGCCATAAATTCGTAGTTTGCCATAGATTCATTTGTTCCAGATGAGTACCATACATTTGCTGTGCGTTTATGTTTTTTTATTTTTTATTTAATCTTTTTAGTGCCTTTCTCATGTAGCTTTCGAGCTTTTTGTAATTGCTTTTGTGGTTTTATTGTGGTATGTAAAATTTTGTTATATATGTACCAGTTTTACTTTTAATACGTTTTTTTTTGGACTGCCTGACCACCAGTGTTGAATCAAGATTTTTAATGTGTGTTTATATATATTTTTTAACAAAATATTTTTACTTGTAAATGTACTTTTTCGGCCTGCTTGGCCGCCAGTGCAGTTAATAAATAAACCATAATAATAATAATAATAATAATAATAAAATGGGCATGAAAAAATGGGTACCCAAGATTGTGACTCTGCATATAACTGTTTACACATACAAATGAGGAAAGAGGGCTTTACAAGTAACCGCAAAGTTTGGTGTTCTTTTCCCAAAAATCTGAGCCAAGTATTCAAAATACCTAATCCTTTGATTCAAAAGACTGACAAAGAATGAAGCAGTAGGTTAGAAATCAGATTGTGATGACTGCCAACATTGAAACCTCAGATATAGTTTTTCAATTTCACAGATAGCGACGCAAGAAGTCGTGCGAGTAAAGCTTTTTAAGTGTACACATACAAATGATGTTTGTACTTTTAAAAAACACTTGCAAAAATCACTGTATCCTGTAATTAAATCTCTACTGTCGCAAACAAATGGCACCCTCTTTTGAAAAATATTACACATTGCTGTCTCTTGTCAGAAAGGTATGTTTGGTTTTTTTGCGGCCTGTTATATGAAAAATCTGTAATTTGATCATATTTTAAGACAGTTGAAGCTGCACCAAACGTCTTGCTAACAAGCACTTACCCGTTCACCTGCCTTGCCGGGGAGACCAACTGGTCCCGGGGGTCCCTGAAATTAACCAATACAGTCAAGTTGGTAGAGAAAAATTTGATTGGTGCCCAAAAGGGTGTTATGAAAGTAAAAAAAGATTTAACCCTAACCCTTTCCCTTGAACACTGTATACGCAGTATTTTTTTTCTCGTCGTATTTCATAAAAAATAACAACACAGAAAAATTACTTGGATGGGATTCAAACCCACAACATTTGCAAAACATTTTTTTTTTTTGGAGGGAAACACAAAACATTATTTTTGTTGAACAAAATAAAATGTTGAGTGAACAGAATACTATGTCAAGCACTCAAAATTCACTTTACACTCAAAACCACAGTGAAGCACATATTAAACAAGCATACTGTCCTACTTACATGTACCTGAAGAAAAAAATGTAACAACTTGATAATTTCTAGGAGAGGTTATGTCTGTTTTACTGAGAGCAATCCAGTTTGTAGCTTTCTATGGAATGTTATTGCTCGACTAAAGGGCAGGGCTTTAATTTTAGTACACAACTAAAATGCTTACATTTGTTATGACAAGTATTCCGTGGACAGCTTGAAAAAATAGAAATAACTCCTCTTAGGAATGATCAATTTCTACGATTTTCTTTTAATAAGCAGGAGAGAGTGCTTGTTAAGATATTCATTACTGAATTTTAGAGTTTCATTTGCTCGTTTTGAAAAAAACACATCACCAATTCCCCGGTCAACTTCTTTTTGACTCGCACTGTAAAGTGTGAAAATGTGTCCGTCGCAAAAGGTTTAGAAAAAGCTTACCTGCACTACTTGCCGAGGTGCTTGGGCCATCTTATTGCTGGGAGCTTGCTGATATGTGGGAGCAATAGCCTGCACGCACACAAAAACAATGACAGAAAAAACGAGTTACACACATAAGAAACACGTTTGAATGGTTACAAAGGTTGGATTTGTTATCCATGGGTATCCCTAAAATGTATCCATACATGCCTCTGCGAAGGTCTGGGTGGTCTGGATCAAAATCTCAGGCTATAAATCTCCTCTAGGTAAACAATAAATTCAGAACATTAGAGCTAGTCATACTTTGTTTCATACCATAAGGCACTCCTCAGCAAAATAATGTTTAAAAAAAATAGTCCCATTCCTTCTTTTGTTAATTTACTTAATAGGTAGTCATTTCATTTGTGTGTGTTTCGATGGTGGTTTGTTCACGTCTCTTTGTAAATTTTAATAAAGCCTCCAATGGCGACATATTTTTTATATAAACTAGCAGTACATTTTTATTTGTAACTATTTTTGTATGTAAAGTACTTTTTGTATGTATTGTAATTTTTACTGTAATTTGGCCATTGGCCACGAATGTAAAAAGAAATAAACTATCTATCTATCTATCTATCTAAGATGTATACACATTTATGCAAGTTCACCTCAAATGGCTAAAGCCACTTGGTAAGACGCTACAGGAACAAAAACAAAACATTTAGGATGAAAATAACTCAGGGAAGCTAAAGGTAGAGATTGATATTCCTCTTCAAACAGTCTAGATTGTCGGATGGAGGGAAACATGGACCAGGCAAGATTGATCTAACGAGGTGCAGCAAGTGGATTAAACTGTTGGAATGTTCAACACCTCAGCAATGTGAGAGCGTATGGGTAAGAAGAAGCAGAAAGCCTGGTTTCCCACGTTCAAACTTCCTGATAGGAGGAACCCGGTTGGACAAACTGGTGGCACATTTACCATGAAAGAGGGTGGCTACAGACCTTTGACGGGAAAGAGGCTGTAGTGTAAATCACAACCTTTCACACAAAAAAGTCTGCACTCTAGCTAATAAAGATAAATGACAGGCAGAAGCTCCTGCCCAAATCAGTACATTGTCAACAGTTCTATGCATTTGGTGCTGCTTTAAAAACCTAAAGTTTAAAGTAGTTAAAATCGCTTCATTTATTTTCTTATCCCTCAAATTTTGTGAACTAACAAAAATATCACATTTTTGGGGACAAATTCAGGATTGTTTTGCTTTTGCTGATGCAGCATTGTCAAGCCTATAGATGCTGGATTCAGACTTTGAATGATTATGTAAACATTAACTAGGTTGGTTTAACAACTACATGTAACTATCCATTTCAATTTAAAGCATTTCTTTTGGTTTTCTTCTTTACTTTAATACTGTCTGCACTATTTTTTTAATAAGGGAATAAAAGAGGTTGAACAAGGTCTGAAACGGCCGTTTAAAACCAGCAGGGTCTCGGCCATGCAATAAAGGACCAAGCCAAAAGCAAGGCCTCTTATCGCCCTGCCAATAGACCTTATGCACATGACATCATTTCAGGAGGGCGCCCTCACCTAGAGGTCAAAAGGAGGTTGTTCATTGGCCAATCCTGTGCGCCGCGCGTCCAAATCTGTGCGTTTTGATTGTTTCGTCACCGTTTTTCCACTAAGATGGCCGCTGGATGACGTCAATGCATAAGGTCTATACCCTGCAAGGTTTTAAACAGCTGTTCAAGACAGAGTCACTCTATATTTTGGTGCTGTTGACCCGGTTTACTATTAGTCTTCAAGGACCCTAGCACCATAGCGCTTAGAAACATAGCATGAGCGCGGTATGAATAATATTCTATTATTATTTTTATTGTTATTTCTGTTATGGATGGGCTGGCCTGGCCTTCTCAGCAATCCTGCCCAAGGAATTGAAACTCAAACAATAAAATACAACTTAGAGGTTTCTTCTTGAAAAGCGTCCTGTAACAGTTTTTTGTAAAACCGGTATGGTTAGAAAAATGTTGTAAAAGTAGAATACAATGATCTACACAAATACCCCTCGAAATTGCTTGGTGTTCTTTTTACCTCGTCCAATGGCCGACCGTGTTAGTTCGCGAGTGGGTTTTCCCGTTATTTTCTCCCGACTTCCCGATGACCGATTAAGCCGAAATTTTCACAGGTTTGTTATGTTATATATAAGTTGTGATACACGTGTGAAAACCGTTCAATTTTGAGTGATACTTGTGTGGATAATTATATTTTACTTTGTAAACATTTTTCTAACCATATGCATTTCATAACAAACAGTTTCACACGCTTTTTATAGACCAACTCGTCCGATCCAAGGCAACGTGTTCCTTTAAACTGTTTTTTATTTTAAATCAGACTTACCTCACCGGGGGGTCCTGGTGGACCAGGACCGCCTGGTACACCTGGGTATCCATTAGGTCCATAGTCTCCATTTGGTCCCTATTGTGGTTGAATTGGACAAATTCAAAGCCAACAAATGTTAATGTACATCTAAACTTGGTTAAACATACTTTAGTTGTTTAGGCATTTTTCTTATATTCCAGTATTGGCAACAACAAAACAAAAGCATCAAATGCAATTAAAGCATTATACAGACTACAACATCAATTGAAACATTATTATAACATGGCTAAAGATACTCCGTTAAGTTATTACCAATATGCAGGTAAAAAAGTTCAAGTTCGTTATGTTTTTACCTTCATTCCAGGAGATCCCATCATACCCGGATATCCTTTGGGTCCAGAAGTGCCCTACATAATAAAAAAAACAGTCAAAAAGAAAAAGTCAAAGAAACAACCTCTCTGCAATAAGCCACTTCGGAGTTCCAGCTGCGCAATGTCTGTGCGCCACTGACATTCCGAAGTGGCTTATAGTATCATCAGTGTGACACAACTCAACTGTTTAGGCCACACAAACTAGCTCACTGATTTCCAAGAGCCCATAGAAGATGCATTGACCAGTCTTTGTGATCAGGGCTCGAAATATTACGCTGGACCACTGGCACGAGGCCAGTGATTTTAGCATCTGGCCAGTAAATTCATGACTGGATAAGTTCAGCGGTTTTGTGTTTGTACAGTATGATAACTCTGGTGATTATGGAAGACTACTTACCCATAATTTATAAATGAGATAACACATCTCTTAGTGCTTTTATCACCGTCAAACAATTGGTAGGCATTTTTCTTATCGATTCATGTGCACCAAATCACTGTAAAGTACATATTTTGAGCTACAAGTCCTTGTTGAAGATTTACATAGAAATCAAATCATATGTTGTAGAAAAATCTTGTTAGTTTTAAGGATCTCTTTTGGGCCGCAGTACCTCTGACAAGAGCAGTTTTAACTTGACAAGATAATTTTGAGGCAACACGTTGTGATAAGGACCTCTTTTACTCGACTTTGCAACCAGTTTCAGTTATGGTCTTTTTCTGGAGAATACATGTAACAAAGGACATTTTCGAGCATTTTGTAAAGTTTCCAAGCCTTTTTTTCCTTTTAATATAAACAGCTACAATTTAGGGTCCTGTCAAAAATATACACAAGATTTCAATAACTAATTGGAAAAAATTCTAAGCTTTCAGAGTGATTACCAAGCTCGTTTATTTTTTAAACACAAGAGAAATTCTGAACAAACATTTTTCAACTCACCGGAGGTCCAGATGGGCCTGGAACTCCTACAGGTCCCTGCATCAATTCAGCCTGAAAAATGCATACAAACATAGAGAGCGATGTAAAAGTTTTTCTTAAAGTGTTGATTATTAATACATGAATTTGATTTAAATTGAGTGGGAGACTTTAGAACACTAGGTTGTAGCAGACTTACCAGGTATATTTTCATTGTTTACGTAGTTCTGAGCAAGGGCACATTTACCAAGAACAATGGATTAACCTGGTATAGTCTGCTGCCACCTAGTGTCTCAAAAGTCCCGCATTGATCGTTTTAATAATAATAATAATAATGACCCATTTTTATATAGCGCTTTTCACACCCGAAGGGCGTCCCAGAGCGCTTCACATTATTACCCCTGGTCACTGGGCCTTAAATCATTCCTTAAACCATCTAAAAGCTCCCTGGTGGGGAGTATGCAGCCTTTGCAACATCAATATGCGCTACTCGGCTAAATCAATCACAAGAACCATCTCTGCCCTCACAGGTACCCATTTACCCCTGGGTGGAGAGAAGCAATTATAGTTAAGTGTCTTGCTCAGGGACACAAGTGTCACGACCTGGATTCGAACCCACACTCTGCTGCACAGAAGCAGCAGAGCTTGAGTTCGGTTCTCTTATCCGTTTTATTGCCAAAAGCACACAGTTTTTTTTTTGTCATCAGAACTTGCAATCTTAAAGAGTATTGATGCCTTGCACGCGCGTCACATGCGGCGACTCATGCCACACTCACCATGTTGGTGGTCAATAGGTTAACGTGTAATACGCGTCGCCTGAAATGCGCACTTCTCTGAATAACACACGTTGACACTGACCACCAAAATGGCGCATCCAAGATTAGTCTGATGATGACGTCAGGTGAATTGGGTCAATAGATTAAGTCTGCTTACTTTTCTAAAGTTGTTGGTCTCACAAGTATAACTAGGGATGGATTTTGCCAAAAGAAATATAACTCAGGAAAATCTGTCAAAATTGATTCACATCAATAAACAGAAATATTTTATGCACCTTTTATATTTGTACGTGGTCTCCTTTATTTCAAAAATGTTCCTCTTTTTGGTGGCTTGTTTATGTTTTATACTTAAATACCTCAAGGGATTGCTCTTTTTGATAATGATTTGGTTTGCTTTGGGGCAATCCCTAGGCTTGAATTTTTGTATAGCTGTGTTTTATTTATTTTTTTTACATTTGTACTATTTGTTGCTGTGTGTTTTTGATGTTTTTAAAGCCTGAATGAATAAATAAACTTACCGGGATTTGAGCTGGCTCCCCTGGATATCCCTTGTTACCTGGAGGTCCCTTTTCGACCTGCAAATTCGAAACAGAAAAAGTTTGATTAATAACTGTTGTTTGGCAAGCTTCCTTCCTATTTTGTGAATATCTTTTTTCTAGTCCCAGTCTTGGCAGTCTCCCTATCTGAGGTCTAGGGTACCAGTCAG
Source organism: Asterias rubens (assembly GCF_902459465.1). Lineage (NCBI taxonomy): Eukaryota > Metazoa > Echinodermata > Asteroidea > Forcipulatida > Asteriidae > Asterias > Asterias rubens. The sequence continues at coordinate 15,113,105 of NC_047064.1, read as the reverse complement.
GGGACCATTCAACCTGTAACTGCCATATAATAATAATAATAATAATGCATTTATAATGCGCCATCTATCTAGTGTACAAGACCCTATTCCGAGGCGCAGAACAAAAAACAATACATATACAACCAAAAGAAATGTAGAACATGATAACAAATTATACAATGAATAATCTACTGTCAAGACATGTAACAAGCTAAGTGTATGAGGATTCAAATAAATGCGTTTTCAGCAAGTTTTTAAACAGTGGAAGAGAACTACAGCATCTGATGTTATTAGGTAAAGCGTTCAAAGGTTTAGGAGCACAAGCGGAAATGGCATAGTTAAACGGGACCTAGCAGAAGAACGAAGAGTGCGAGAGGGGGCTTAAGGTACAAGGAGATTTGCAACATAAGACGGAGTTAAGTCGATCTGAGATTTTAATGCGATAAGTAGAATTTTGAATTGAATACGTTGTCGAATGGGAAGCGTGAAGTTCCTGCAATATAGGTGTAATATGACCAGGGATCACATAAATATAAAAAAGTTTTATATATCGCCATTTCATGAAGACCACAGCCGTTTGTGATGAAACAGAGAAACAAATAATTCAACCAATTCAACCAATAGAATGCGTTCTCTTTGCGACGTTATTGTTATCGTTATTGCTGAAATGTGACTCGACCATTGGTGCTAGTACACTAATCCGGAGATCACAGGTTTTAACCCCACTCTGGTAAATCTTTTTAGCACTGTTTTAGAGGTGTAAATCTTCAGCATTTTCAAAATGAGGTTTGCGATTGCTGTCTAAATATTCTATTCCTGTTTGCTTTAACCCCAGATGAACAGTAATAATAAAAGGTATGCACTTTTTGTTCACAGAACTCAGGACAGTACTGGGTGTGCAATGTTTAATACACATCAGTGTAAGGTTAAAAACAAATTACATATTGTTATGCCCAATGAAAAACTAACATCTATCAAATTATGCAATCTTGTTTGCCAAGTACAAGCTGTTCCATAGTTGAACTTGTGTGTTAAGCAAAAGAGAATGGCCTTTGATTTTTTATTCCTTTTTTAATAAAAGACAAACAATATTTTCTTGTATTAATGCTTTTTGAAAGGGAGTAGAAAAGGAGCAGTAAGGTATCAAGAAATATTCTGTAGACTCACCACTTGTGCTGTTGAAGATCAAAGTTGTCCAAAAGCAGTCCATCAAGCAAAACCGCAAATAAGTTGAACGAAAAGAAGAGACAAAAATTAATTAAAATATGATACTACTTTATTATTGATTGGTAAATGAACTTAGTAATTTTTAATCTAACAGACTACTACTTAATACAGTTGATGCAAATATGAACCATCTTCAAAAGGTTCTTTTTCTTTTTCTTCTTTCCTTTTAGTGCAGCTTTCAAACCACGATTGATGATGAACACACTTCCAGACACACTGGGGCAAACCCTTTCTCTCTCGATAAATGTGTACTGGGGTCTTTTACTACGTGCATTGTTAACTTGTATAACAACACACGGGACCTATGGCTTTACGTCCCATCTGCAGGACAAAGCAATAATGGTTAAGAATCTTGCTTAAAGGCACTGGACACTATTGCTTGGTAACTACTCAAAATAAATGTTAGCATAAAAACCTACTTGGTAACGAGCAATTGAAAGCTGGCGATAGTATAGAGAAACATTTGAGAAACAGCTCCCTCTGAAACAACGTAGTCTTTGAGAAAAAAAGTAATTTTTCACTAAAATATTTGAATTGAATTTGAGACCCCAGCTTAGGTCTTGAATTCAAGCATCTGAAACAACTTGTGCGACAAGGGGTGTTTTTTCTTCCACTAATTTCTCGCAACTACGACAACCAACTGAGTTCAAATTTTCACAAGTTTGTTATTTTATGCATATGTCAACCAATAGGTCTTTGACAATTACAAAAGTTGTCTAGTACCTTTAAAGGCAGTGGACACTATTGGTAATTACTCAAAATAAATATTATCTTAAAACCTTACTTGGCGATGAGTTATGGGGAGAGGTTGATAGTATAAAACATTGTGAGAAATGGCTCCCTCTGAAGTGACATAGTTTTTCCCACAAAATTAATTTGATTTCGAGACCTCAAATTTAGAATTTGAGGTCTCGAAATCAAGCATCTGAAAGCACACAACTTTGTGCGACAAGGGTGTTTTTTTTCTTTCATAGTTCCTTTCACAACTCAGACGACCAATTGAGCTCAAATTTTCACAGGCTTGTTTTTGTATGCATATGTTGAGCTACACCAAGTGAGAAGACTGGTCTTTGACAATTACCAATAGTGTCCATTGTCTTTAAGGACCTGCCATGGTGTCCATTGTCTTTAAGGACCTGTCAAGACCTGGTATCAAACCCAAACTCTGCTGCTCAAAATCCCCAGAGCTCTAATTTGGCGCTCATATTGTCTCCTACATTTGCAACCAAAATCTTACCTTTGGCGCATTTCAATTTCCGGCACTTTTTCAAGGAGTCCTCTCTTGCTCCATTCAATGTGTAATCCATGGATGGGTTATCCCCACGGGAAAGCTCTACGCATAGGTAGCCACCTCCCTCCTCACACGGCACATCATCTTTGTTGATGCGGGCTGCCAGGTTATTAAACACTAATCGGTTCCCTGACTTGAGGTCCCGACTCCCCATCTCTGGTGTGAGTGTCTGACGGTCCAGCATCCTACGATTGCCGTCTCCATTTGGGGTATTGGCGATGAACGTCTCCAACCTCCATAAGTTCCTGCCGGAGGCATCACCGCTGTTCGGGTTGGCGTACACGTTCACGTCAAATTCAATCTCGTTGGTGTTCTCATCAACTGTGAAATCCTCTCCTCTTAAATCGGTGCTGTCGATCGTTACACCTGTCAATAAATCAAGACATTATTTAGATAGCAAGAATTAGGGTGACAATCGCATTTGGATTCGGTCAAAGAAGAATGGGTGAATCTGAAAAGAAAACATAAATGTAAGTATGGCCGCATTAGAGCAAGAAGGTCAAACGTCATATATACTTTTGCCCTTCCCTGGACGGCCTCTGCTTGTTGTAATTGTACTGTCCCAAGAACTAAACAGAAACTAAACATATTGCTTTTAAATAATCTGCTGTGCGAAAAATGAAGAGGAAATCGGTCACAGAAGATACATGTGAATTGGTATTTTGGCTGGTAACCTTATTCTAGTAAGCTTTGTTTTGTGCTTAAGCAGCTCATTGAAATTGGACTCTGCTTTACTACAATATACGAAAGTTAATTCTGAATTGACTTGTGGGCTTTGATAGACCTTTGGACCCTCCAAGATCCTCAATTTTCCTGAAATGGGCAAACAAATGACTGAAATGCTTATTTCTTATAATTTCGCCTCTTTTGAAAATCACTTGAGCACTCACCGTCACACTTCTGGCGGAAGCATTTCTTCAGAACACTTTGATCGGGTACAGGGGTGAACTCAAATGGTGGACTTGGTCTGTCGCCCTGGACCAACTCGGCACAGAGGTAGCGCACATCCTTACAAGTCAAACCCCTCATGTTGAAGTTGGTGTCCACCATGCCAAAGTCAATATTCTCACCGGGGAAGGCATCCTTGCCCTTCTGGTAGTTGTTGAACACTCCCTGCTGCTCGTTGAATCGTCGGCCGACACCGTTCTCGTTGTTGCTGCCGTACAGGTTAAGGTCCCACAGGCCATCTCCCTCAGCACCCCCACTGTCCGGAGTAGTCAAGGCGGTCAGGTCGAACATGACGCGATTGTAGGGTTCATTCTCTTTCATGACTGAATAATCGTTACCCATCACATCAAGCCCTTCAACCATAACACCTTATAAAGAAAGGAAGAACAAAATTCATATACAAAATAACTTGTGTTTCTACCTACAAATGTATACATTGAGATTGGTTTGAAATCAGCTGGGTCCATAAGAAACTTTCTCTTTCTTTTTGACTGCTTGTGTTGTCATAAGTGTCATGGCCGAGCGGTTAAGAGCACCGAATTCAAACTCTGGTGTTTCTGATCAGCAGAGTGTGGGTTCGAATCCCCAGCCGTGACACTTGTGTCCTTAAGCAAGACATGTAACCATTGCTTCGTCCTTTGGATGGGACGTACATGTAAAGCCGTTGGTCCCATGTGTTGTATAACGCATGTAAAAGAACCCAGTGCACTTTTCGAAAAGAGAAGGGGTTCGCCCCGGTGTTCCTGGCTGTGGCTGCTGTATGCGCCATAGCACCTTGTAAACACTTACAAGGTGCTAAATAATTGGGTCTCAAAATTCATCACTGCATTAACCTATCTTTCTGAAAGTTTGTATATACTCAGCGCCTTGAGTATCTTGTTTGGTAGATACGTGCGCTATATAAGACTTCGATATTATTATTATTATTATTATAAATCTTTGAAAGACTTGACTGCTAGGGTTGAAATGTCAGGCCACGTACTTTTTTTGCCAAACCTAATGCAAATTTTATGTTAATGTATGGTAACTAGAAGAAAATAGCCTACTGCTACATACAATGTACTCAAGCATTCTTCTTTTTCTCCATTTTGCTAATATAGCATGGAGGCTATTTTTGTGGGTTCTTTTTTAAATTTGAAATATCGTAGGATGGAACACCCTGTAACCGTGGTGCTAAGCACATTTTTCCTATTAGAATAAGAGATGCTTGGCAATGAAGTGTCCTGCTATTGTTGTTTGGCGTGTTTGGCAAGTTATTTGTTTTTCTTTAGAATTCTTCCCTCACGCCAATTTACGTAAGGTTCGCCTGTTTAAATTATAAAATGAAGTAAACAATAAAAAACAAATAAAATAAATTTAACTTACCCCTGCGGCATGGTTGCTTCTTACACCGTGTGACTTCATCTTTCCCGTCAGCAGCTTTGAACTTGAAGTCTGGCTGGGCACGCAGACCCTTGGCATACTCAATACACAGGTACTGGTATTCAGACTCACAGCCCACTGAGGTCAGGTCAAACTCCGTATCCACATCCGAGAAAGTAAGCGTCTGTCCGGCGGTGAGGTCACGACCTGACATGTCTTGTGGCAGGAACTGCCGCTTTTGGCCGATTCGGGGGCCCTTACCATCGGGACGGGTTGCACCATACACGCCTACACGCCAGAGGGCATCTCCACTGGCACTACCTGCATTTGGTCTTGGTTCAACATCTACGTCGAATCTAACGGGTGTTGGGCGGCCTTGGAGAACCTTATCAGTCATCACCTCCATGTTCCAGTCCATGTCATCAATAATTACACCTATGGAAAGACGTACAAATTCATCAAAGTACATGTATTATCTCCTTTGAAACCATCGGTTCTTTTCAGGACCACCCAAAGTCTCTTAGAGATAGTCATTACATGGTGATACCGCAAACCTTTCCATATCATATTTCCACCATGCAAAGTTTCAAATCTTATTCACTCCTTGGGAGCAAATATTTGGAAATAATTTTCTTCTCATTTCTTCAGAGACCATTCATTTCTGTAATTGCAAACTCTCAATACACCAAAACATGACTTCTTTTGTTGATGAATGTTGTGTTTTACAAGTGTAAATATCATGTAACCATGGAAAATTTCAATTCTTGACAACTTTCACACCCCTTTTTGTGTAAATATGGAAGTAGGTCAAATCTTGCAGCCGTTTGCGACCGTTATGGGCGCATGCACTTTGGTTTAAGCCAAGCGAATAACAGTTTACGTTCAAGTTGTTTTCGCAATTTTGATACGTGCGAGACTTTATAGCGGAGTCTGTTAGGATACATGAGGTGTATATTTGGTTTGCAGTAACACCATGTTTAGATAAGTCTAATTTGCTGTGTATGTTCTTTTTGGCGAACTTGTCTCGCTATTTATTCTACTGCCACAGAGTAGATTTTCAGAATTCAAGAGACTCTCAGCTGTGAAAGGAACTGTCCTGCTTGTTAAAGACAATGGATACTATTGGTAATTGTCAAAGACCAGTGTTCTCAATTGGTTTATCTCAATATATGCATAAAATAACTAACCTGTGAAAATTTGAGCTCAATATTGGTCGCCGAAGTTGCAAAATAATAATTAAAGAAGAAAAACACCCTTGTCACACAAAGTTGTGTGCTTTCAGATGCTTGATTTTGAGACCTCAGGTTCTAAATCTGAGGTTTCAAAATCAAATTCGTGGAAAAATTACTTCTTTCTTGAAAACTAAATTACTTCAGAGGGAGCCATTTCTCACAAAGGTTTATACTACCAACCTCTCCCCATTGCTTGTTACCAAGTAAGTTTTTGTGGTAATAATTATTTTGAGCAATTACCAATAGTGTCCACTGCCTTTAACTACTACCTTCACTATTTGGATCAAGGAGACTTCTTGAGAAAAGTCTTTTAAGGTAAATAAAAGAGGTCTCAACATTCGACTAGCCTACACTAATTGATCGTATGGAATATGATGCTACCACTAAAATACCTGCCCTACAATATGGCATCTGTGAGCGTTTGCGTGTGCTTGCGTGTTCCATATAAATCAAACCGGAAACGCTGTGTGCTGCGTGCTTCTCTGATGGACACGCATAGATGCGCATTCGGCCTGCCCTTCAATATGGCCACTTTCCTAACAACAAAGGGGATTGTTCACTCAATCTTTTTTTGTAATCTTATACATGTACTGTTAAAAGTTTATTTGTTGCTTTCTCTTTGAATAAATTTGTTTATTTGTTTTGTAAAGCGCATTGAGAGTACTTGCAGTACTGACTGCGCTATTTAAGTATTTCTTCCTCTTATTATTATTATTATTATTATTATTATTTGATACAGTCTATAGTAATTGTTTGACTTACCATTACACCATTCCTCCGGGACATCCATGCAGTCTCTAAGGACACTCTCGTTGGGAACTGGAGTCAACTCAAACATCTCTGAAGAACTTGGATTACGGCTGAACTCAGTACACAAGAACTTAACCTTTTTGCAGTTAAGATCCGTCATGTCATACTCCGTGTTGATGGTGCGGAAGTCCAGAGTGTCCCCTGGGTTCATCAGCTCACGGCTGCTGAAGTAGTCGGAGAGGACCTGCTCTTGCTCGCTGTAGCGTGGACCCTGGCCGTTTTCTCTCTCGCTGCCGTAGAGGTTCAGACGCCACATGTTGCGACCGACGATAGGAGAGCTCTCATCTGTAGTCTGGACAATGGTATCGAACTGGACCAGGTTAATTTCTTTACCCTCATAAAGGTCAGCGCTGATGAGAGTAGAGTCCACACCAGACACAAATACACCTGTTTAAAGACAACATCAACATGAACAGAACAATGAAGAAGCAAAATTATATCCGGTATTAACCCCTTGCAGATGCGGAATGCACCTCATGTCTACCGTTTCAAACGTTTTTGGGGTCAAATCCTTTGTGTTAATTTTGAACAGGATTGGAGTACCGGGTAGGCACAGGTAAGTGCGCTGCACGGTGCGCAAGGGGTCAATGCATTTGCTTTAAGTCAGACACGACAAAATACAAGAGAGACATGGCCTTGCTGGACAGATTTTGTGCACAATAAAACCAAATAGCTATACCTCTGCACTCTTCTTCCTTGCAGCTAATGATTGAATCTTCACCCGAACTTGTGGTAAATGGGTAGTTTGGGTTTGGGTAATCTCCTTTAGTCAGTTCAAGACAGAGATAGTTCACATCACCACATCCAAGTTCTTCCATTGGGAAGTTGGTTCCAATATCTGTGAACTCGATCGGCGTGCTTCCATCGAGCAGTGGCTTCGCTTGGTTGAAACTGTCCAGTATTTGAGATCGCTCGGACACTCTGTCGCCAGAGCCATCCATGCTGCGACTGCCAAACAGATTCATCTTCCACAGGCCGGTTCCTTCAAGCTTTGGGCTCTCCGGGGTGAAGGAAACATCAGCAGCTATCGATAGTGGAGTCGGGACACCAGCCTGAACCTGACCGGGCTCACGAGACCACTCCATACCAGTTATTTCCACTCCTGTAAAAGAAGGTCCATCGGACCAACACTCAGAATGCGTCCGAACAAAGTGAGAGTAGCTCGAATGGTAACAGATTCACCTAACGTGGCACACTTGATGGGTTTGCCCCAAGACTTCTGTTCAACTTTGCAGCAAGAATTTTTGAATAGATGGAGACCAAGAAAACCAGAGAAGACAAAGATTGCATCAATTTAATTCAGGGATCTTGTAATTTTCTTTGAAAGCTTTTAGATGAAAGGAGTAGTCGTGAATTTTAATTTTGTTACATGCAAATTTCACAGATCATCTTAAAGTTCTGAATATGAATGAACTATGAAAAAAATGAACATGAAGATGATTCAAAAGTAATGTTATGATAACTGGAGCTTGAGAAGAAATCATCAAACGTGGCGCACTTGATGAAATGTACCAAACTGCTTTCACAAATGGCTCTTTATTTATTTTGTGACAAATTGTCTAAAAAAAAATTAAATACAGAATAAGGGTGCCTAATAACTCTCCTTTCTAACAGGTATATTTAAAAAAATCTTAAAATCTGAAAATTTCATCTTGATTTTAGTCACAATAACAAAACAGCTCTCACAAATAGTGATTAAAATAGACAGTGCACCACGTTAGCTGACATCTAGAAATTAATAGATAATAAATTTGCATTGGGGATAACAAATGTTGTTTTTACGCTTACACATGTGTGTAAGCACTGTTATTCTCGATACTTTTCAGACTTCTAACAAAAAGAAATTTCACAGCCGGGCATATTACTAGGGTGGGATTCAAACCCAGGACCGTTGCCATTCTTTGCTAGTTTGTACCAATTAGACTGACCAAGTTGGCAAGTGAATTTATTTTTTGGCAGAACTCTGGGGAAAGTACTGAGCATACAGCGCTTATACACATCAGTGCGAGCGTAAAACCAAATGACACCTTGTTCTGCACATGGTCGATTGTCTCAAGGCCCAAATGCTCCAACAAAATGCTGCCACTTCCAAAAGCAGACAGGGACAAGGACTACCAGAAAAATTTAGAGCTGCACAAAAATTGAAAAATGCTTCTAGTCATAGTTTTGGCTTCTTACCAAATCTCAGTGACGCTCATGGCCCTCAAAACAATTCCTTAAACCAACTCAGATCACTGGGGAGTATACAGCATGTACTGCCAAGTTTGTCTAGCACACTATTAGCTCATGCAATCAACCACACGAACCATCTCTACCCTCTCTGGTGCCCATTTGCCCCTGGGTGAAGAGAAGCAATTACAGTAAAGTGTCTTTTTAAAGAACACAACCAGGATTGGAACCCACACTCTGGTGAGTCAACCAACAGATCTTGAGTCCGATGTACTAAACCACTCGGAAATGACACACATTCAAACAAATTTGTGTTGATGCTAAAAAAAGAAAAACTTCATATTTCAATGATAAGCACTGAAGAGCCCTCAAGAAACAAGCCTTTTTCGACATAATTTGTCAAACTTTAAGCATCAAAGGACATATTTGATCGAGAAAAACCAAGATATCTCTGCCAGTTTCCTTGCCATGTTTTTGGTGGAGACAAGTCATCTTGCCAATTTACACAGGATTCCTCCGACTGAAACACTGAACAAAGTTCACACCTCAAAAACCAGCCAACCAAATTTCTTGCAATGCAAGACCCTTCTGATGGTTCCCACCCATACTCTAAATAACTAGTGTACATTATCAATTATTAATAACTGGCATTTACAGAGCGCCCATTCAAGAGGTTGCAAAGTGCTAGAATGTGTCCAACAAACATGCAAAATCAAAATCAAAGATGGCCAACAGTTTCTTGAAAGATTCATGTGAGTTCTGCAGCCATCAGGAAATGAATTCCACAGAACCAGGACCACATTGGAGAATTAGATTAATAACGAAGAGAGTATACTAACTTCTTAGTTGTTTTTAAAGTTTTTAAATTTCATTCATGTTTTTAATTGAAAAATTTGGCTATAGCAGAAACGAAACCCAATGCAAGGTTCAACTATTAGTTTACAACCGAAATTTCAAAGTAGTTGTCGAAAGACAATTTACACACACAAAATAAATACATTTATATTTGAATTTTTTTGAATAAGGGTACCTCGACAGTCTTCTTCTTTGCAGTTGATGATAGACTCGTCTCCACTTTGTGTTCCAAATGAGTAGTCAGGTTTGGCTTTGTCTCCCTTGGTGAACTCCAAACACAAATAGTTGACCTCCCCACATCCAAGCTCCTCCATGGGGAAGTTTGTGCCGATATCAGAGAACTCGATCGGAGTTCTGCCGTCAAGCAGTGGTTTAGCCTGGTTGAAGCTGTCGAGAATCTGAGAACGTTCAGCGACCCTGTCCCCGGAACCGTCCATGCTTCTACTGCCGAAGAGGTTCATCTTCCACAGGCCGGAACCATCAACTGATGGACTGTCTGGGGTGGTGGAGACATCAGCTGAGATGGTCATCGGGGTGGGTACTCCATACTGCACCTGGCCCAGCTCACGGTCCCAGTTCATGTTGGTGAATGTAACCCCTGTTTTTTGTTGAAATCACATCAAAACATAAAGTTAACATCAAATCCAGCATTTTACATTTGAGTGTTTTTAAAGATACTGGACACTTTTGGTAATTGTCAAAGACCAGTTTTCCCACTTGGTGTATCTCAACATATGGATAAAATAACAAACCTGTGTTGCGAGATGATACTGGAAGAAAAAACACCATTGTCACACGAAGTGTTGTGCTTTCAGATGCTTGATTTCTATACCTCAAACTCTTAATCTGAGGTCTCGAATCATTACTTCTTTCTCAAAAACTACATTACTTCAGAGCAGTACTGCTTCAGAGGGAGCCAATTCTCCCAATGTTTGTTATACTAGCAACCTCTCCCCATTACGCTTTACCAAGAAAGGTTTTAGGCTGATAATTATTTTGAGTAATTACCACTGCCTTTAAACAAGAATACCTTCTATAAGAGATGTTAAATTTGCATAGGGGGATAAAGAATATACATACATCGATGTGTGTTAGCACTGTATACTCAGTATTTTCCCGAGTCCTGTGAAAAAAAAATCACAGGCATATTACTCGGGTGGGATTCGAACCCACAACCCTTGCAATTCTAGAGCAGTGTCTTACCAACTAGACCATCGAGATTGCCCAGTGGCTAGAGGCAGAATACCTACAGTGTATTATAAAAATTAACACAGCACCACTGACAGATACTGGGCGAAGCTTCCCCCTTCCCCCTTGTTGGCACACTTAAGATATACAGCACTAAAGATGGCAATCACTCACCCTGGCAGTTTTCAAGAGGAGCACATCCAGTCAGGGCCTTCTCAGTTGGCACACCTTCAAACTCAAAGTCAGTGTATCTTTTGTCAAGCTGAGGATTTTTTCCCTGGTTGAATTTAGCGCAGATAAACTTGGCCTCCTTGCAGCTCTTTCCTGTTAAGTCCATCCGGTAAGGAACACCCCTGAAGTTCATCCGATTGGAAGAGTCTTTTGTCAGGGCCTGTGACTGCATACCTTCTGTCAGGACCTCTTCTTGCATAGTGCCAGAGAGTACAGAACCACCGTCGCTAGAGCTACTCACCCACATCTTGGATGTCCACAGGCCTTGGCCAGAGACATCGGTGGTCTGTTCGTTGTTGACGTAGTCGATGCCCAGATCAACGTCGATGTTGTTGACATTACCCTCCTTTATAACAGGACCTCCTGGTACTGATGGCTCCACATTGTTAACCTGCACAACGGCGGCTCCTAAAGCACAGTTACAAATCAAATTTGAGTTCTATGCAGTGTTTTTTCCATTACAGTTCCTTATAATTAGGTTTAATGACAAAACACCTAATCAGATGTTTGGCCGCCATTATTTAATGGGAGACTTTCCAACGCTAGGAGGCAGCAGACTTACCGGGCAAATTTCCATTGTTTACGTAGTTCTGAACATGCGCATAATTCTAAGAACAATGACTTTACCCAGTAAGTCTACTGCCACCTATAGTCCCAGAAAGTCTCTTATGACAATTAAATTTCATATAATATTGATAAGCATTTTTATCACTTGTTAACTGTTACTTGTTACTACCGGTTAAAAGGTGCGGCCCAATTTGCAGTAAGTCATATCCATACTTATCCTCAATTCAAATTGGATGTGTTGCATATTGCTTTTAACTGGTATTCAGCTGTTGTTTGCTTATCCTGAAAATCACATGGATATTTGGTTGGTAATCCTGTTTTTATCAAGGAAGAAATTTCATGCTAAGCAAATTGTTGTGCTTAGCAGCTCTATGAAATTGGGCCCTGATATTGGGTATTCTGGGTGGTAACCTAATTTTCTACTATTTCAGTGGATTATATCATTCATTTCCCCAAAATAAGAAATATTTATTTTAAATGTAATTGTTTGTATTACAGACAGGTCTATTGTTTCTAATTGGTTTTCAAAAGACAGGCTTACCTCTGCAATCCTCTATTGCAGTACACCCAGTAAGGACCTCCTCCGAGGGTAAGGCTCTAAAGTGGAATGTCAAGTAGGATCGCTCAACTTCAGGGTTGGGCCCCTTATTGAATTTGGCACAGAGATACTTGGCATCGGCGCACTTGTGGTCCTTCAAGTTAAAGCGGTACCTGATATCTTCAATTCCGAACACGGGTCTCGCCGCATTCTTCTTCAAGTCTTGTGACTGTTGTCCTTCAGTCAAAACTTCTTCAACGACAGTACCTGAGAGCTCATTGGAACCATCCTCCATGTCACTCATCCACATTTTCGTTGTCCACAGACCCTGGCCGAATACACTTGTAGCTTCTGGATTGAATAAGTACGTCACATCGAGATCGACGGGGAGCTCATTCTCAATTCCTTCCTGAATGGTGGCATCTCCGGCAAGCTTTGGTTCTACATCCGTGATCGTTACATCTTGAAGAGAAAACCATTAATTAAGAGGGTCAACAAAATGTAACACAGTTGATAATAACCATAAAGCTATATTGACTAGAGCGCTAACTTGCTCTGCGTTTTGAAGCCACCCTAGGCGATGACATGTTTGATGTGTTGCGTGACTACGAAACGATTTTAGCTTTAAGAGAACACACATTGCCGCGATTTTGTTTACATTTGGCGTGTGCGCTTACGTGCGCGACTGTAAAACCGTAACTTTGACTTATTGCAGACATACTAAAAAAAGTATACACGCCTTTTAAAGCTGACGCACATGCTGCTCGGCAGGTTGTGCGTTCAGATTTGCTGCATTTTATGCTTCGATGACACATAGAAAAGAACAAAGGCACTTACATGCAAATAGCCGTACAATTGCCGTACAAAATTTCAAGCTTTTGTATTGGTTTCTACTTTAACATGGATGCGCCCACACGGCTTCAAAACCTTAGTGCGTGTATAACGAGGTAATAGTGCTCTAGTCAATACATATAGCTCTTTGATAATAACACATTACGTCTATAGCTGCTTAGACCAATCCAGATAAAGACAGGTCTATCCAAACAATAACTATTATTTCCCACACTTAAGTCGAAATTAAGTAAAAGAAGAAAATCTTCCCGCTCTTTTCAAAGATGCCATGTTCTGACTTATGGGTAATTTGACCTGAATGTTTTTTTTTGGTCAGTTCTAAGCTTTGAATTAAACATGAAGGTAAAACTTTTGTTTTTGGAACTGTTTGATTGTTTTAATCCTGTATAAAATGTACTAATATATGCATTACAAATTAGGAAGTTGCATATTTGAAAAATTGCCGAGAATCAGGACGGGTTAAGTCAACACAGGAAGAATAATTTGTATTTGGAAACTCAATCAGAGAAACATTTCTAACAGTAGCGTTTCTCACATTCATATTTTCGGGGATAACAACTTTTTCCATAAACACATAATTTATAAATGTAATATTTTTCTCAGAATGCTTTATACAATGGGAGACTTTCTGGGACGATAGAGGGCAGCAGACTTACCGGGTAAATCCATTGTTCTCAGAATTATGCGCATGTTCAGAACTACGTAAACAATGGAAATTTACCCGGTATGTCTGCTGCCACCTAGCGTTGGAAAGTCTCCAATTGAAAGCTTCTCACCAAGTAAGTTTTGATTGCCATTAATTTTAGGAGTGGTAACCAAAAACTTGTACTTTCTGTGTTGCGCGGGAAAATCATCAATTAGGTGGAAGTTAATTAAAAATAAAACAAACTAGACATTAGGTGTTTGTGAACAAACACAAAGCTGTTCCGTGTTCTTTTGCTCGGATTATGTGCTAAAATTACCAAGGAGTCTATAATTGAAAAAAAGTTTGAAAATGTTGAATAGTGTCTTGAGTTATGGTGCCACTTCTGGTTAACCCGGAAGTAGAGGTCGACATGGGGTCACGGTAACCTAAGGCTAATCTCAAATGCCCAAGGAGTCTCTAACTTAAACAAGTTTGAAAATCGATATTGTCCCACATCGGGTTGACCCAGAAGTAGAGGTCAACTTGAGGTCACGGTTTTTCAAAATTAATCTCCAATCCCCAATGAGTCTATAACTACAAACAGTCTAAAAAATTGCAGTGTACTTCCGACGGTAGGTCGGAACAGCTAATAAAAATAATAAAAATCTCGACGAAAACAATACCTGTTCCGACGGTATGTCGGAACAGCTAATAATAATAAAAATCTCAACGAAAACAATAGCTGTTCCGACTGGATCGGAACAGCTAATAATAAAAATCTCGACGAAAACAATAGCTGTTCCGACTGGATCGGAACAGCTAATAATAAAAATAATAAAAATCTCGACGAAAACAATACCTGTTCCGACGGTACTTAAGGGGATGCGACTTTTTATATCAGATATCAAATAATAAACCACAAGGGAAACTGACTGGGTACATTTTCAAATGATTTAGGATTGAACAAAGAAAAATTGACTAGAGCAGTCAGTTTCCTTTGCCACTGCAGTTAAAATTTCTTTGTGGAGAAACTTACGTTTGATTTCAATCATTTTTGAAATCAGTGTTTTGCAGACTGTTTACCAAGTATATTTTGCAACGAAAGAGGAAATCTTAAATGATGAAAGTTTGTTCAACAAATGAGTAATTTACTGCGAATTAACGATTGTCTCTTCTTGAAAACAGTGCAAGAGGTCAGTGTGCAGCTCGTCTTGTACTTTATTGCAACTGGCTGTTCATGAAACTTAAACTTATCTAGGTCATACAATTCCCTCTTCATGAAAACACAAAAAGACAGGACCAATATCAAATATCTAAGTATGCACACATATGTGGAAGTGTCGTGGCCGAGCGGTTAAGAGCACCAAATTCAAACTCTTAAGTTTCTGATCAGCAGAGTGTGGGTTCGAATCTCCAGCCGTGACACTTGTGTCCTTAAGCAAGACACTTTACCATTGCTTCGTCCTTCGGACGGGACGTAAAGCCGTTGGTCCCATGTGTTGTGTAACGCATGCAAAAGAACCAAGTCAACTTATCGAAAAGAGAAAGGGTTCCCCCGGTGTTCCTGGTTGTGGCTGCTTCATGCGCCGTATCACCTTGTAAACCCTTATAAGTGCTACTTAATTGGGTCTCAGAGATCATCACTGCAATAACTTATCTTTCTGAAAGTTTGTATATGCTCAGCGCCTTGAGTACTTTGTTTGGTAGATACGTGTGCTATATAAGACGATATTATTATTATTATTACACCCACGTGTTCAATAACAAAAAAGTAGTATTTGTGATATAAACCTTGCGCTAATCAGCGAACTTATAATACTATAACTTTGTATGACTTGAAACTTTGAGAAAATATTATGAATGAATATTTAATTGTAGGAGAATATTGATATTTGTGATGATATTAAATGAAAGTTAATGTATGTTTGTATGGGTTCTGACTGGTCCTCAAACACAGACATTGACAAAAATAGGCAAATAATTGATTAGCTCAGTTGGTGGAGTGCTGTCACGTTAAACCAAAAACTTTTAAATCCTGCTCTAGTAATTTTGTTATTCTTTAATGCCAAGTTTTACATAGTATCATTGGTCAAAATTCATTCCAATAATAAATCATAAAAAAAATGTAAAAAAGGACTTAGTTCCTTTGTAAAAGGGGAATGGTCTCAATAGACCTCAGCATTTGACTCTGTTTGAGTAGGGCACCCTCCCCTAGAGGACAACAGGACAGTTGTCCACTTGACCGGTCCAGTTCGTACCAAATCCAAATCTTTTCTATTGTTTCATCATTTCATTTTTGGGAGTTGTGAAGACAAGGATTCTCAGAAAAGCGAACTCGAGCACTGAACAAGCCAAGAACCCAAATGGGGATGAGACAAGGGAGAACATTCCAGGTTTAGATGTTGGAGGAAAATTCTGTGATAACTATTCCAGGGTAAATCACCTGCGGCCGATTTCACGAAACGCTAGGATCAATCCTAGCTCGAGTTAGGACGAGTAACCCATCATAACTTAGGACGGGTTCAATGCGTCCTACATGTATGTCTTCAGATAGAAAACTGCACCGGTCCTAAGTCCTAAGATTAATCCTAAGTTGGGATGAGTTTGGTGAAATCGACGGCAGGATCAATAAGTATGAATTAATTATACTCACTGTATGGGCAAGCTTTACAGCAAATACCCTCAAACTTGGTCCTGTTCCGACATGTCAAGGGTGGGCAGACTTCAAATTTACAGCTGAGTGTAGAGTTGTCACAAGAACAGGCCGAGCACTCAGTCATTTGAATGGTTTCGCCGTGAAGGATAAGTTGGCCCTCGTGCATGCATGGCAAATCTTTTGTTGTAACATCGCCGCTTGAGAGAGAGGATGAAGACGATGACCCTGTAGACAAAAGAGAACTTATCATTAAAGTACATTCACCATTTATTGTTTATTTTTTATGAGAGAGAGACCGCCTAAAATCACAAGGCCATGGGCACTCCCAAGGTTAGGGCTATACACTTAACTGATTTGAGCCATTGACCCAAATCAACTGCCATGCGGGGCACGTTGCCTACTCCTGGGGCTGAAACAGGGTTAACCCCTTTCTCACTAAGTAAGGATGTAGGCATGGGTTTCATCCACTTTAAGCATACATGTAGCTGGTAGAACCAGGGATGAGAGTCATTACTAACGAAAAAGTCTGAAACTTGGATACAAATTGAAAGGTATGTTGAAATGATGCCATTTTACCGTTTGGTAACCCCTGGGGTTATAGATTCCAAGGAGCTTTTGGAAACTGTACCCAAAGCACTAGAGAAGTAGACCAATGAGCAGGATTTCTTAATTTGTCGAAAAAAAATATTGCCTGATTTTCTTCACCAGGCCGACATAAGGTCTGAATTCAGCCAAAAGTCTGAATAATCTCATCCCTGTAGAACAGAGTACACCTTACCTTCATAACGTTTTATGAAGCTATTATTGCTAATTAGTGCCTTGCTCAAGTGCACAAATGTCATGACCGGGATTCGAACCCAAACTCTGCTGCTGACAACACAAGAGCGCATGGGTCTGGTGAATTAGACCGCTCGGCCAAGACACATCACAAAGCCAATTAGCGCACAAGTTGCTAGTCATTCACATCAACAATCCCTTACGTAAAAGGTATCCATTTGTTCTGGGATAGTAAGCATTTTAATCGAGGACACACCTATTTTTTTATTTTTTGTTCATTACACTTTGCACTGATATTAAAACAATAGTAAATTAATAAAAGTTACAATACACAAAGTATAAAAACTGAGAAAATAAAAAGGTGGATATTAATTTACAAAACTGTATGAAATACCCAGCCAGCCTGTGGCAAAAAGGAACAGGTGACCAGAGTGTGGGTTCGAATCACGGTCATGACACTTGTGTCGTTGAGCAAGATATTTACTATAATTGCTTCTCTTCACCCAGGGGTATAAAATGGGTACCTGCGAGGGTAGAGGTTGATATTGTGTATGAAAAGCCACAAGCGCCTTACAGGCAGCTCAGGACTGTGTACTCCTAAGGGAGCTGAGAAACATTTAAATAAGGGATGTTATTGGCCCTACGACCAGGGGCACTAATGTAAAGCTCATTGATACGGTTATTGTGAGATGTGCTATATAAGAATTTGTTATTATTATTAATAATGGTGTATCATTGCAAAACAAACTGTCACTTATAGCATTTTGAAATCGCACCTTTTTAAAAATTGTCAAGGTAATAGATGTACACATCAAAAGTACATGTCAAGACACACATCTATACAACATTTTGAAACAGAGCATGTTCACCCTAGTTTGCTCCAAATAAGGGAATCAATGTGTGGTGAAGAGGTTTTCAACTAGTGGTTTAATTCCAACGAGGCCTGGTTCTTGATAATTTTACCAATACGAAGTCGAGGTAAATTATCAAGATACAGACCTCGGCAGGTTTAAACCACTAGTTGAAAACCGATTAAGGTGATCCCCTGGCTGCCGCTTCCCAGGTTGTATCGTAATTTGGGTGTGATCCCTGGCTACACGGCAGTTAACCGTTGTATTACTTCTGACTGGCACCCCCGAACAAAGATATTGACAAAATAGGGTCACCCCCAACATACATAGGGCTAGATAGCTCAGTTGGTAGAGTGCCAGCACGTTAATCCGGAGGTCGTTGGTTCGATTCCCACTCTAGTCAATTCTTTGTTCAACTCCAAAAATCATTTCAAAATTTACCCAGTCAGTATCCCTTGTGGTTTATATTAATATCTGAAACAAAAAGTCGCATCCCCTTAAGGTGATCCCCTGGCTGCCGCTTCCCAGGTTGTATCGTAATTTGGGTGTGATCAGTGGCTACACGGCAGTTAACGGTTGTATGGCTTCTGACTGGCACCCCCGAATAAAGATATTGACAAAATAGGGACACCGCCAACATAGGGCTAGATAGCTCAGTTGGTAGAGCGCCGGCATGTTAATCCGGAGGTCGATGGTTCGAATCCCACTCTAGTCAATTCTTTGTTCAACTCCAAAAAATCATTTCAAAAATTTACCCAGTCAGTCAGTTTCCCTTGTGTTTTATATTGATATCTGAAACAAAAAGTCACATCCCCTTAAGGTGATCCCCTGGCTGCCGCTTCCCAGATTGTATCATAATTTGGGTGTGATCCCTGGCTACACGGCAGTTAACGGTTGTAGGGCTTCTGACTGGCACCCCCGAACAAAGATATTGACAAAATAGGGACACCGCCAACATAAATAACTAAGTCGTTAGAGCGCCGGCACGTTAATCCGGAGGTCGATGGTTCGATTCCCACTCTAGTCAATTCTTTGTTCAACCCCCAAAAGCCTCTTATTAATTAATATCCCTAGGACTAATTAAGAGAAAGTCATCTGCATATTTTGTTCTTGTAAAAGTGGGTTGCCAATAAAAGTTGCCTGGTATGGAATGGATCAGGGGCAATTTTGACAGTCAACTTTTATGCAACTTAACTAAATAATCTGCATGTTGTCCAACTCGAAGAAAATTATGTGAAATTTTGTTCGACAAGTTTGTCTTGAATTGGCTGCAAGTAAACCGCCTCATGCAACCGCGACAAGCAGCTCTCCAAGATAACAATCTCAACAATTTCCCCATAGGGTGCCTTTTACCAAGGAGAAAATGCCTTGGTGCCCTTGCCCTTTCAAAAACAAACATGCAGGACTGGGAAGGGCATCCAAAGAGATTGGTGGAAATTTTGCAATAAATTCTGCGATGATTCCACTTGATGCTTGGGCAATTACGACCATCTATCTTGTCCAGACTGTTTTTGTTTTAGTAATGACTACCGGTAGCTCAACCCACCTACAATAACTGAAGTGAAAGAGGGCAAGATTTTTGTTTCATTTGGGGTTGATTCTTCTTCTCTCAAGAATATTTGCACAAATTGAGGGGAATTTCAACACAACCAGTCCTGCAATGCCCTTAAAACAAACAGGAAGTTTCAGTTGTAAAAAGTGGAAGCAATGATTTATTATTTTAAACAATTCGCCAAATAAGGTTTTCAGATTGTTGGGATAGAATTAGATCCCTACAACCTCCCTTGCATTTTATTCAAAACATACAAAAGTCCCAATCTTTCTAAGAGAGAAAGAAAGAACCTTAGCGCCCCCCCCCCAAAAAAAAAAAAAAAAAAAAAAAAAAAAAAGTTAAATGCATGTTACAATGAGGGTATACCTAGTTACGCGAAAAACTCATTACCATAGAAAAAGATTTGTTAAAGACCACTCGTGAGCTGTTGATAGTAGAAAATATTGTTAGAAACATCACCCTTTTGAAGTAATGCAGTTTTAGAGAAAGAGGTAATTGTTCACCACCAAATCTGAGAAAGGCTTCAGGCATTGAAGCCTTTCTCAGGTATCTGAAAGCGCAAAACTGTAGGGAACAAGGGTGTGTTTTTTCCTTTCTTGCAACTTCGATAACCAATTGAGCCTAATTTGTTCACAGGTTGGTTACATTATGCATACATGCATGGTTGGATACTACAATTGACAATTACCAAAAGTTCAACCTGTCTTTAAACTGTGTCAGGAAGAGTTTGTTGTTCTCATTTTAATTCTGGGCTAGGAAAATACAATTCTCATTCAGTAAATGTTTTGAGCGACAAGCCCTGTGGTTTAATGAATTTTCCCTCCAAATTCCACCCCTTGAACCTTTTCCTCAATTTTACCTCATCCCCAACAGGTAATTAGAATACAAGCCTAGTGCAGCACAACTGGCTCTGTATGTGCTAAATTGCACTATTTCTGTTCCTAAGTAGTTGCTGACGCTAGGTTTTCTGGTGCAACACCTTTGCTGACACAGGCAGTTTTCTATTTTACTGCGACCTTGTTCTCATGAGCACACTATTCTAAAAGGTCAACTCCAGGGACAACCCATAACTTGGCTTCGTCTACTTAAAGGAGTGGTTGTTCAAGGAGCTCATTTTAAGACTGGTTCTTTTATCAGTTAATTTATACAATGGAAATCTAATTAGATGTACTGTTTTACAGATATGTTAACAACACATTTAAATTCAGATTCTACAGTTCACTCAAAATCATGATTTTAAAATAATAAAATAAAGATGAAAACAAGTTAAAAAAAAAAAACTAACAAAAAAAAAGTGTTTTCATTAACTTCTAAGAAATATTTAGTTGTTCTTATTATTCATTGTTGTAATGTTATGTATAAACTTGGAATGCTAAGTCACTCTGGATTTCCTCTGTAATTTTTGTCTTCGATAAATGAACAAATGAAGACAAAATGGAAATTAAGATTTGTTTTGTTTGTTTAAATGTCAGATGTATGAGAGTATAAGGTTCATGCATTTCAAGCACTGAAATAAAGGAAATTACATTTAAGGCATTTTGGGAGGCTTTTTCACTGAGGTTATGACAACAAATGTTGAAACTTAGACAAGGTTTCTTGATATTATTGATATTATTGACAAAATGCTTTCTTTTGTATCAGTTAAAATGTCATGCAAGATCCTCAACAAATAATTAATGCAATCTATTAAAATCTAAGCCAAATTGTGCTTGTATTTGCTTACAAGTTGTGAAATAAATGATGTTAAAATTTACACCTAACAAACTCTCTATACCAGAACAAAACAGTTCTCACTGAAATATAGTCACAGAAACTCCTCACTCACAAAATACAAATTTTTTACAAAAAGCACACAAATTTGTGCAACAAGGGTGTCTTTTCTTGCGTTATTATCTTACAACTTTTATGACCAATCATTTGATTGAGTCCAAATTCTTACAGGTTTTTTATTTTATGCATATGTTAGGATACACCAAGTGAGAGTACTGCCGTCGATTTCACAGAGAGTTAGGACTCCTCCCTCTTATCTCGAGTTAGGACGAGTAACTCGTCCTAACTTAGGATTAACCTTAAGGTCTGCATGTACCAACCTTGTAACTATTATAACAGCTACAGTACAGGGTTGGGACTCGTCCTAAGTCCTAAGATTAGTCTTAAGTTAGGAAGAGTTTTGTGAAATCGACGGCTGGTTTTTGACAATTACCAACATATGTGTCCAGTGCCTTCTGATAGTCAATGAATATTCAATAAACAAACTGATACTTAAAAAAAGCCAGCTGGTTGTGTTTCCATTGCATAAGTCAACATAGTTAAAGAAAATTGGGAATTTTTAGTTTTTAATTTTTAAAACAGATTAAAAATGAGGATGTGTTTTCTTACCATCACTTGATGAATCACTTGATTGAGCCGCAGTAGAGGCACAGAGTACAGCAAGAATTAAGAGCAGGCCCCATCGAAGGCCCACAAAGCTATACATACTGAAGAATGTACAATCTTTGTGGTCCAGACTAACCAACAAAATAACAATCAACAAGATATACCAGGCTCCAGGACTGCCAGCCTCTTCTTAACCTACTAAACCAGGGAGAGGACTCACCTGGCTTGCTCGTTCACCACTTGTTGCAGCCGGCCTTATATACGACTATTATGGGATGGCCGGCTACACTGGGGCTACATCTTCCAACCAATGGGAGGGTCTTGTGTTTTTGTTGTAAGGTGACACGGAGTGGGATTCTGAGACAGTGCCCTGATGGTAAACCCAGACACTCCAGTGGGGGAAAAGTGTTTGTTCTGCTAGTTATTTTGATGGGGACCTGAACTGTGCATTGTAGCTTTGGCTGATAGCCACCCCTCCCCACCCAACCCTAAAAATGTTGTTTCAAACAATTACCCGGATTTTTTTCTTCTAAACTTTCAATAAAAGGGTTCGTATAAGTTTGTTTTTGGAACCTTCAAATGTTTCAATCCTATGTAAATGTAGATATACACAATAAAACTAACCCATGAAAATTTCATTTTTAAATGGTGGTCTCACTTCTTAGGTATTGCAAAATATCCTAAAAGCGTTACAGGTAAAGGCCCGGTCACACAGGCCCCGATAACGAGAACGAAAAAATCGTTTTTGTTCTCGTTATCAAGGCCTGTTTGACCGGGCCTTAAGGCCTCTTCTATTCCAATTTTCTTGTTTTCTTCTGGGGTTTTTTTTTTTTTTGGGGGGGGGGGAGTGATATATTTGGTCCATACCCGCGGTTCTTCAAATGAAATGTTTCTCAAATGCAACAGTATCCACAGCTACTGCACTTTCCAAAGTCAAATGTTCGGTAATTCAGAAAATTAATAGCAATAATAAAATACTTGGAAAAGATTTACAGTAGCTTTGGATAGGATGCATTTCAGACATTTTTCACTTCAAAGTTTTGCGGTTATGGGAAAAAGATATCACTTGTCATTCTCCAAAAATATTATTCTGAGAAGCACTACTGACAGTAACTCTTCTCAGATTGTGTATTCCAATTTCAGATTATTCTTCCTGCGAGATTTCAAGCAATATCTCAAAAAATACCTTTTGGAATGAAACTTTCACAGAAAAAGTCTAAAGGTATGTATAGACAATACAATTAAATAGGATTGAAGCAAAACATGGGGGTCCAGTTACAAAACCTGTACAATCCATTTATAATTTTTTATTTAATTCCAAAAAAAGTTCGGCCCACACCCCCCTTTCCACATACAGAGAAGTTGAATTGCTAAAGGTGGTCACCTCCAGTTCAAATAAATTCCAATCTGTATACACAACACATTCAAGTGTCCCAAGATCACGTCTGGAAACAGTGATTTACTCCCCAGTGAGCAATTGATGTTAAAGATTGATTTCCCTGGAATAACTGTTACTTTGGCCTTTCCAAAGTCTACACACCAATGTCAGAAATCGGCAACATATTTTGTACCTGATGGGTTCCAGACATATTTTACAGACAAGGTAGTACTAATATTTAGTTGGGTATACATCTACTGTTGCCACCCCATCCCTCCTTTTTCTAAACTCTTCCAGTTTCCAATGTCTTTTCTCTTAATTTCAATCAAGTTATCCTATTGTATATTTTAATGTGATCTGTCTTAATTTTTACTAAGAAAAACAAGATTAAATTATTGCGACTTATTATATGCAAATTTTGTTGAATGACATAGGTTCTAAATGCATGCCAACAGTAAAAAATAAATATACACACCTTCTTTCTCTCGTTGGAAATATGCCCTAAGATGAAACAGGGTAAGTTCACTCACTTTCATTGAACCACTCTCATTTTAAAACAATTGATAAACAACTTTTAAAAAAAACAAAAAAAAACGCTTCATCTGTTACCTTGACATTTGGTCAACAAGTAAAACAGTTCAAGGGCAGATAGATTGTGTGTGGCATTTTGATCCCAGTGGAAATCTCAGTGTTTTTTCTTCTTCTGTTGACTGATAAACAGCAGCATGTTCTTCTCCATTTGTTTCTTGTCTGTAAACAACAATCAACAATATTAATCAATTTGTTTTCTGTCTCAAAATCTCATTATTAAAAAAATGGAACGGTGCTAGTCATCACCAGATTTTTGTTAATTATCTAATAAAGATTAAGCTGCTTCCGTCACAGAAACCTGAATGTTTAGATACAGTTTAAATATCATATATTAAAATTTTTAATCTGGACAATGATGATGAAAATAAATTAAGGTTCCAATCCTGGGTCACCTTTTTCAAAGTGTCCTGTACACGACTTGTTGGTAGAATAAAAGTGTCACCCAAAATGGAGACTTACAAAATATACAAAAAAGAGTGAGTCAAGGATAAACTAACTCCCATGTAGAAAAACCCCCAAAGAAAATAAATGAATAATGCTCTCTTCGAAAGACATGTGGGGGGGGGGTCACAACTTTGTACTCATAATAAGTATGGGTTTTTTTGCTAAAGAAATTTAAGGGGTGGGGTCTAGGGGTTGGCCGTACAGCCCCTGGTGGGGTCCAGGGGCGAAGCCCCAGTGGTGGTCCAGGACGCAGAGCTCTGAGTTGTTGGAGTTTTTGTGTCGAAAAATCAAGCCTCTGTGTGCTTAAATACAGAGGTCAAGAAACACTTTGTAACCACTTTTGATCAATATCAGTTGTCTAATTTTACTGGAACTTTTATGTACAGTAACGTGGGACTTCTAGAAAGTTTTAATCACACACATCTCTTTAGTCTTTCAGTTAAATGCTGAATTTTACGCTGTACACCAAAATTTTATGCCGTAAATGCTCTCTGGATTTTCAGAGACATTTCTTTAAAGGAACACGTTGCCTTGGATCGGTCGAGTTGGACTTTGAAAATCGTTCTGTAACCGTTTGTTGTAAAATGTAGTTAGAAAGATATTGTAAAAGTAAAATACAATGATCTACACAAATATGCCTCGAAATTGCGTGGTTTTCTTTTTACCCTGTCGACTAACATGGTCGGTCAATTTTGACTCCCATAAATGGCCGACTGTGATAGTTCGCGACGTAAAAGGAAAACCGTGCAGTTTCGAGTGATACTTGTGTGGATCATTATATTCTACTTTTAAAACATCATTCTAACCATATGCATTTCATAATAAACGGTTTCAAATGCTTTTAATATACCAACTCGTCCGATCCAAGGCATCGTGGTCCTTTAACTTCATCTGAAATGACTTAAAAGTAATACAAATAATGCAGTAAAAGTTTGTCCACAAAATATTGTTGGGGCCTTGTGATAATCCTGATACAGAAAATTTAAATGAAGAGGCATTTTTCCTCTTGCCTATTTCTCCCTTTTTTTTTTCTCTGAATTTTTTTCTTTTTTTCTGGGCCTCCCCCTGGATCCGTGCCTGCCAATGCTAAAATCACTGGCTTTAGACATGCCGTTTCCTGTAAGATTCAAGCCCTGTGTATGATCTTTTGTTATTTATCAAACCTACCTACATACAGAAGGAAAACCTATAAGTTACACACCAGAATAAGCCCATTACATATCTCAAAACAACCCCGGGCTTTCTCGGGTAGGCAAGGTGACCCCAATGATGGTTTTTACAGTAACAATGTCATATGTCAAGCAGCCTCAACTTATAAGGTAAGAGATCAAGTTGTTTACAAAACCCTATAATGTATTTGAATTATAAGTAGTTATATCTGTCCAGTAATAATGCAATAAACCAATAGCTTAGAACCTGGATTATGGGCCAGACTCTATCTGGTTAAGGGTTGGTTTACATTGTATGGAAATATTCCTTATTTTGTTACCAAGTAATACAAAACAAAATTGTATTTTTGAAGGACTCTGTAACAACTTCATCTTTAACCTCTACATCTGTAGTTTACATCAATGGGTTTTTCTGAATCCTCCATTTTGACCTGGAAATTTTTTTTTTTTGGGGGGGGGTTTGGGGGGGGGTAGTATCACTACTTGTTGCACAGTATGGTTTAAATTTCTTCCAAGTATCTAAAAAAAAAAAACTGTTTAAGTGTGCTAAAATAACTTCAATCTTCAACAGGCATTGTTTTACAATAACTATACATGTGCAAATTATGTACAGCCATTATATTAACGCATTTTAAAAATGAAGTTATTCATGAACTAAATTTGAATCAAAATCATTATCATGTGTTGAAGAGTTTAATCAATTAATTGGCAAACAATTGGCAGACAAATGTTTGTTTGTATTGTTCGTATATCAACAAAGTAAGCAAAACAGAAAAACAACTTCTCAGAATTTAGTTCAAAGAATTTACTTGCTCTTAAGCTTTTGTAAGGTAGCCAACCAGGCAACTTTAACACTGGGTTCAACTTGCCCCAAGAAAGTTTTAATTCCCATGTCAGATGCAATTGTGTCCGGGGCTCAGGACTCAGCCCTGCCAAGGGTTGAGGTGAACTTGTACACATGATCTATAACTTAAGAAAAACTAAAAACCTTAAGGTGCAACCATTTACAAAAAAAAAAGAAGTTCAATCTCTAAGTTTTAAGAAAATTTCTGCTTGACAGGAAGAGAAACAAAAACAGCGGGTTTAAACCACTAGTTGAAAACAGATTCAACACACTTTGATTCCCATTCATAAACACCCTTTCGGTCAAAAAACATCAACACTTTTTGGTCAAAAAGTAAAATAAATGCAAAAATTATAATTGTTCAAAGATTTCTTTCAACACAACACCCCTCCAGCTATGAAATGGAAGGGCCCTCGGGTAAACAACTCCTTATGAGGGGATTGCTCTGCGCGTCGTGCGTATCGCATGATGTGGCACAACTGTCCCGGCCTTTGTTCTCGACCAATAGGAATGAAGAAATTGTCTCATAAGTACAGGTGCAAGCTCGCGTGTCACGCCTGATTTTCAACACTTTTTACTGGTGTTATATCATCGGTTTAGACACCCCCACGCGATGCCCTCTCGACCAATCAAAATGGATAAACTGTCTAAGGTATTTATGAATAACAGATAAAACATTGAGTAACTCGTGTAAATCTTGTATAGACCAAACTCAAGTACTTTTAATTCATCATTGACACAGCAATTGCTAGTTGACATAAAAACATTGAGATTTAAAGTCTGCTATACACATCAGTGGTTTTCAGACCGCTGTTCATAAAAATGGACCCCAAAAATGTGTACGATTGTGGCTATGCACACATATAGGCCTATATTTCTGCCTTGGTGTAAGAAGTAGCAGAGAAAATACTTCAACTGTAAAACCAATAGACCGATCCAGTAGGCTCCGCCCACAACGTACTTGTGAGCAAGAACACATGGGGCTCTCCAATGCCTTTCTGCACAATTCTGCCGCACGCGCCAAGATACGCACACGCACGTCGGACCTTATTTGTCGGACCTTTGTTGAGCTGTAATTGGTCAATACGCAATGGGGCGAAGCTTAATGGATCGGTCTATAAAAGTCTAACCATTACCAAACAGTTTTAAAAGCCATAACTCTCAATGCCAATATGGTTCTCCTTTTATTTTTGCACCAGAAAAGGGCATGTACTTCTACTTTAAAAGCTTTTCCCAAAAAATGAAATTCAAGCCATCTCTTCTTAAAGTTGGAGGGCACCCTTTGTAAACTGAGATGAAAAACGTTGAGTCTTAAGTTACCCAGGGGGATAAGGGTTCCTTCAAGTACCCCAGGACGTCTAAGGCTGAGTTATGCTATTAGTGTCCATGGCAACTTGTCATGTCTTCAAGCGTAAGGTCAAGACATCACTGGCATTGAGGGTAGTGTAAACAGCTGGTGTTTTCAGTTGAAATTGAATCAATATCGGAAACTATTCTGGCATCTGGTTTAGTTAAACTGAGGAATCTCTGTTGAAACATGTGACATTGGATCAATCTTATTTTGCTCAATTTGTTTGGAGTATTATACCATCCCTCTTACATTAAAGAATTTGCAAATTTCCAGATCTTGTCATTCTATCAAAGGACCAGCGCAGTTGTCTACCTTGAAATATCGTACAAAAATTGGAAGAATATCGATCATGGTGGCAAAGTATAGGCCTAATCACAAAGTGAAATCTAGACTATTCCATTTTATGAGATGAAGCCATATTTTACCAAGTTGCAAAGCATCCAATAATATCCTTATTGGATAGGCAGTAGACACCTGTCCAATATAAAATTTGGATGCCTAGCGACAGAAACTTTTCGGCAAAACAATGTTGGTCACACGTTACGTGTTCGACCAATCAAATGGTGGTTTGTTTCGTTAAAATCGCTCAGAGAAGTTTCAGCTTCCAGCAAAAATTTAACAATAAAAGTTGGTTGAACTCTTTTGCACTCTCTCTACATAACAAAAACAAACAAATCAAAATTATATGTTCTCACATTACATGGATAAACAGGTTTACTCTTTCCCTTTACAATGGCCTACCAAAGTAAAATATCATCTTAACGAAATCCCTGATAATAAAAAAAAAACATTTCTAATGCTTTGCTTGAGCTTGTTCTACTTAAAAGAGTTAAGAAAACTAGGCCACTTTCACTTTCTCAAGGAGATCCTCTCCTTCAGAATAAATGCAGGTAATTGACTTATCCATCATAAGTAACCCGGGCCAGTCTCCCTTGGAGTAAAAAATAAATTTACAGTTGCGATTAAACACTTTTAACGCATGTTAGGTCAAAAAGGTGAGTCTGGCCACTACCCCTTTCTTAAAGACATGATTGGCAATTCTATAAAAACATACATTATAAAGATAGGTTTCAATCGTTTTTTTTAAGTATTTTTGTTTGTTGAGTGTTTTCGATACAAATTTTATATTTTAAAGGGGCAATCAGCATAGTTCATGCAAACAAAATCAATTCATTTTCAAAATTGTGTGTGGGTGGGTCAAAAAAATGAAACCGAGTTGGGGGTATTCAGACACAGCAGGGCAAGATCCTCAATTTCATTACTGATTCAACTACAAAGTTGTTTGTTTAAGCTAGGAAAAGCCATTGAAATGACTGATATTGGAGACTTTTGATACCAAATATCTGGTCCATTTCATGCATTACTTTGTTCTCATTGAATAGATTACATAATGAAGCCATTAAACAAATTTAAAAAATCAAAGTTTGGAGTTGGTGGGTGGGTCAACAAAAAATTGAACAAATTGTTAAAATGTTCAAACTTAGTGGACACAGGCACTTTACTTATTCTTAAGATTTGAATTAATATGCCAACTCCTCAAGTAATTACTCAGACAACCTTTCTTTTCCATATTTTCCTTGACATTTGATGAAGGGGGATCTCAATAGCAAGAAATAATGTCAAAATTTCCAAGCAATAACTCAAATTGGACATGAAATACCAACTCCAAACTTAGTGTGTGGACTGGTCTTGGGATCCCCCCCCCCCCCGGCAAAATGTCAAGTTCATTATGTCTAAAGCAATAGAAATGTAGTCCTAGAAATAACACTAAGAATGTTGTCCGAACGATGACTGTTGTCAGTGGTGCATTTGTGTCTGTCGGCTCACCATTCTTGTTTTTTATATTTCTACGCAGAACAATTGTGGCAGTAACACTGAAAAGAATGTCCAAGTACATGTATAAGCAGGGCCATAGAAACTGGATCCAGGTATAGAACACAGGTTAATGAAGTTAAGCTCACAACAACAACAAAATTAAAAAAAGAATTATAAAATATTCATACTACATTTTATATCTACACAGCTTTCCACAACAAATTCAGAGATTGGGTAGTGACCTTGAAATGTAACATTGTTATCGAAATTGGAACATTTTGGCGAAACTCCAACAAGTTCTGAATCCCAGCGGAGAGGATGGAGAGGGGGAAGTAGAACAAGTCTACCATGGCCTAGATATATCTCACAAAAATAGCAATAATAATAATAATAAGTTCATATACAGTGTTTTATCACACCCTAGGGGCGTATCAAAGCACCCTGTATAATTTTCCTGCAAGGTATGTTGAGCTACATTTGTGGCAGTGTCGTGGCCGAGCGGTTAAGAGCACCCAATTCAACTCTGGTGTTTCTGATCAGCAGATCAGAGTGTGGGTTCGAATCCCCAGCCGTGACACTTGTGTCCTTTTAAAGCAAGACACTTAACCATTGCTTCGTCCTTCGCCCCGGTGTTCCTGGTCCGATCGGCAGCAAATTGCGCCACAGCACCTTGTAAAGCATTACATGGTGCTATCAGAATTAGGTCTCACAATTCAAACATAGTCCAACATCTGGCAGGAAATACTGTATGTTATAGCGCCAGGAGCGTCACTGGGTGACAGACATGTGCGCTATATAAGAAGCCACAATTATTATTATTATTTTTATCTTGAGGTATGAGACCTATTCCTTTATAGCATCATGTTTACAATGGTTTATGAGGTGTTCTGGCGCAATATGGAACACCCGCATCGGGCATACCCCTTCTCTTTGTGATATAGTGCACTCAGTTCTTTTAACATGCAGGTACACAACAAACGGGACCAATGGCTTTACGTCCCATCCAAGGGATGAAGCATTAAGGTTTTGTGTCTTGCTTAAAAGGACGCAAGTGTCACGTCTGGGACTCGAAGCCACACTCTGCTGATCAGAAATACCAGAGCTTGAGTCGGGTGCTCTCAACCGCTAGGCAACACCACATACTTTATTACTTTTGTAAAAGAAGATCATAAAAATTGTTTGTTTAAACATCTTGATAACATCTTGACAACCTGTAACATATAATACAAAATGTAACAGAGAACAAGGGGATAAGGAGGTACACCAAAAGGGATAATGCAACAGCTCAATCAATGCGAAAATAGAATTTGCTTTTAAACAGCGGCTACAGAATGCTCAGAAATAAATAATTGTTAGTTTTTTGTAATAGATGCAGTCCACGGGAAACAGAAAAAAACATATAACAATTTTGTCTCGTACCTCATGTTAAAACATGGTAAAAATCTTTTTATCCTGCAACACTCCAAGCCAAATTCTGAAAATTGTGAGGTCAAACAAACCCGCGCGACAAAGGAATCGTGATGTCATGGACGCCCTATTTGATGTGGAAAATAGAGGCAGTTCTAATCCTATGTTTTAGCACTGGGTACCGCAACGATATAATACATGTTAATTTTATTTGCATCGGGGATATAAAAACACTTTTACATAGTTTCAATGACCTTCTGGGCAGATTTATTTTCCTGGGACATTTAGGAAATAATACTTTCTTAATTATTTCCATTTGTTAGATACTCTCAAACTATAATACTGAAATTTTAATCATAAAGATGAAACACTTATTCCTGTCACAAGTGTGCTTTCAAATTAATACCACTCAATTTAAAGTGGTATTTACACCAAACAAAAATACATTTGTCCAAGATGTAATTATGTTGACTGCACTCTCGACCTTATAATGGTAGGTCAAATATTCCAATCACAGATAAATAAACTGGCAGAAATATAACATCAACAAAAATGAGGTTTAACAAGGTCATTTGCTGACAAAAACAGCAGCACACAGTGTGTACTGCTTAAGTCATCAAGGTTATTATTTGCACCAATTTGACAAACTTGATATCTATCCCGGTGTGTTGCCTTGTGATGTCAGATCCACTTGAGCAGGTGGTACACCTGGGTGTTCAATCGTGGTTTTCCCTGGACCCTATTCCAGAGCTAGAGACTTGTGTCTTCAAAGAGGTCAAAAGTCAACAAAGTTGTCCCATGGTGATGGAATGTGTTACTTGCTGCTTGGCAATGAGATAACCCTGGTGTTTTTTTTGGGGGGGTTTTTTTTTTGGGGGGGGGGTTGGTTGTTGTTGGTGTTGGTTTTTTTTTTTTTTTGGAGGGGGGTGTTTTTGGTTTTTTTTTTTTTTGGGGGGGGGGTTGTTGGTTGTCGTGGTTGGGTTTTTTTTTTTGGAGGGGGTGTTTTTTTTTTTTTTTGGGGGGGGGTTTTGGGGGGGGGGGTGTGTAATTATTTATTTAGATTTATTAACAGCATGTTTTAGATGATGTTTTATATTCATTGACATCCAGTGGCATTACAACTTATAAGAGGGGCATCGCATTTGCCCCCTCGAGTCCCCCTAGTTAAAGGGATGCTACAATGAATTAAAATAAAACAGTTAATTTTGATGTCATTTATTTCTGATATATATGTATTGAACATCAATAAAATGTGTTTTGTTATTCCCGACATATCTGACTTGCGTAATGAGCGAATAAGTCATGCCCCCCCCCCTTTTGTGGATACTTACCGCCCCTACAATCGACGTCACCTCGGGAATTCAAACATATCGTCGGCAAAAAGAGTCTGGTCCCTAACTACACGCGCCTAGGTACCAGGCCACACAGTGCACACGTTTCTATATGCACACAGCCAGGGGGTCCGACGGCTCGAGTTACCTTCATGACGTCACGTTTATGCAAACGTTTAATCTCTTGAAAACCATTTTTAAAATACTTGCGCATTTAATAAAAAATATTTTTAAAAATTCAGGTTTAAAAAGTCATTTTAAGCGTTTAAATGAATATAAAAAAAACACTGCAGCCACCCTTTAAGATCAATTTGGTTCAATATTAGGCAGATCATTGTGACACTGCAAGGTTTGATTAGCAGTGTTGAGTTTTGTTCCACTTATAGTGTATAGGTTCAGTAGGTAAGGGCGCTATTCTCTGTTAAACAACATCGGAATATAATTTTGTGTTTATCACATGGCTGGACAGCCACTTCAAGGTGAGGGCAACACTTACAGGCATTGGACACTAGGCCTATTGGTAACTACTCAAAATAATTATGAGCATAAAAACTTACTTGGTAATGAATAATGGGGAGAGGTTGATAGTATAAAACATTGTGAGAAACAGCTCCCTCTGAAGACACATAGTTTTTTTATAAAAATGGAGTTTTCCACGAATTTGATTTTGAGACCTCAGAAATAGAATTTGAGATCTTAAAATCAAGCATAAACAAAAGCACACAACTTTGTGTGACAAGGGTGTCTTTTCTTACATATCTCGCAAAGTTCTTCAACGACCAATTTAGCTCAAATTTGCACAGGAAGTTTGTTATTTTATGCATAATGTTGAGATACACCAACTGAGACGACTTGTCTTTGACAATTACCAATAGTGTCCACTGTCCAGTGTCTTTGACTGATTTGGGCTATCAACTGCATCATTTGTCAAGGGCAGGCATGTTGCCAGCCTACTCATGGGGATGAAACATGCGTTACCCCCCTTTATATTCTGTGAGTGTAATGATATGCATGGGTCCATCCACTAGGCATGAGCCTGGCTGTTAAGGCAAATCTATGCGTTCCCATCTTTCAAATTATATAAGCAATTATGATGGGCCGAGATGGACAAAGACACAAAAATGTTCTGGCCGGGTACTGAACCCACACTCTGCTGCTTCGATGACAACACCCAGCTTGCACAAACGGAACTAACGCACACTCAGACATGCCCAATCAAAGGAACTAATGAAGTGTTACTGCGCACTGGCGTAGCGGGCAGCATTGTTCTTAATTTTCTTAGAGATTTTGACAATTTGTATGTGCCTGTGAGTCTATACATTCTGTCATGATCTCTTTTGCTGGACAGAGGTAATTTAAGGATTTAATTTGGGAAAATTTTCTGCAATCCTGCCACCACTTATTCATTTGTTAAGTTAGGACGTAAAAAAAAAATCAGTGATCTACATGACATGAATTGTAGGGTCATATTATGTTGTCGACCCTCATATGTTTTCGAACCCCAACTTTGATTCCTGTTTACCGCAAGACTGTGCAAGCTCCAACGGTGACAGAAGCTCTGCTGTTTACTTATGATGGTCTGTATTTTCGTCAGGCTTCATCATGCTGACATTAAAGTTTCCTGTTGTAGGTTATGCTCAAACATTAATTTATTTTTTATTTTTTATAAATCACCAAGTGCATTATTATGCCAACAATCACGAATGAGTAAAAGAAACATCATCCAACCTCGAAAGTATCGGATAACTTTCCGTATGGCGCCACCACCTCATTGAGGTAAATTAGATACTATATTATTTCATATCGAATGAAAAAGTGGTGGCGCCATACGGAAACTTTTCCGATAGATCACCTGATGTGGTTGCTATTTGGGGATTCTATGGCATGCCAATGAAGGAAATAAATTTAAATATTTTAAGTGAAAAAGAAATTTAAAAAATTGTTTTGATCAACTGCAGACTGTTATAAATTTTGATAAACGTTATAAATATTATGTCTACATTTAAGAGGAAAAAACAGATTGGGGTCTCTATTTCTACCTCCATGGTTTCTCATCTCCTGAAACCAAATATTGCTGTAACTGAAATTGGGGAAAAACAGATTGTTTTGAAATGTTTGTGCTTCAATTCAACGGACTGTGCTTCAACTGACTATCTCTTGCAACGTAAAACAAAAACTTTTAAGATTTCAACACGAAAAAGTGCAATGTAAAAAGGTTGGATAGATGATTCAAAAAAACATCACTCAGTTTTTGATTGTGAAAAATTTTCACGTTATCCTACTGACATGAAAATCCATGACACCAGTGACCAGGATAGTTCTCTCAAAATGAGAATTGAGATCAAGCTAGACCCATATTAATTTTGGTTTTTACCCATACACCGATGTGTGTTAGCAATACTCTCTCTCTCTCTGTACTTTCCCATGTTCTGTGAAAAAATATCACAGCCTGCATGTTACTCGGGTGGGATTCGAACCCACGACCCTTGCAATTCTAGAGCAGTGTCTTACCAACTAGACCACCGAGGTTGCCCGGTAGCTAGAGGCAGTTCGAATCCTATGTTTTGGCAGCGGGTACCGGACTGATGTAGGACTAAGACTAAGACTAAGACTAAGACTAAGACTAAGACTAAGACTAAGACTAAGACTAAGACTAAGACTAAGACTAAGACTAAGACTAAGACTAAGAGTAAGACTAAGAGATCTGTAAAATTTGCATCTGGGATAAAGAATATGCAAATTTTATATCTCTTACAAAGCTAGACCCAGTTACTGGGGCGCTAGATGGATGGGATTCCTTTTTTCGAAATTTTGACGTTATCGGTCATATAGACCGATGATAAAGATAACGGGGAAAGGGAATCTAGCGCCCCAGTCACTTGGTCTAGATCTATTCCTTTTGTTGCTTCGGTAAAAATTAATGAAAATGTGGTGGCAGAATACAGAAAGGACAGTCATTTCCTTAACCCGCCACCACGTTTTCATTTGCAATGGGAACAAAAATAGTGAGTTAAATGAGATATTTTTTTTTTTTTTTTTAAATGAAGTTCACAACGGCAATACCATGTGTCAGGACGGTCGAGCTGTCCTACTCATGACTTGTTGGCGTGGCCGCTGTCACTGTCAGACTAAATAATAAAACAAACTTAACTGACAAAAACATAAGAAACAACTTACGCTACTGAATACATCAACATTTTCCTCTCTGTTTCTCTCTGGAGCAGTTCTGTTGCAATATTTGTTGGAAACCATACTCAAAAGATTTAGCTCGGCTCGTGTTCTCACGTAGTGTCGTCTGCTTTCTTTTTCACACTCTCTATATACCCCACGTACCTAAACTAAAAACCAGTTTTGACGTAGAGGGCGGTGATCCTCGGTCCGGTCTGTGATTTGACTGTGTTGTTGATCCCTGATGTTGTGTTCACACGTTTTTAACGAGAAACAGTCGATTATAGACTAACTTTTTATCCATTTAACTTGATCTTCAAAGACCAATCTTTAGCAGCTTAAAGCTGATCAATCTTGCCAGATTTTTTTGTTTTGTAACTTTGGAACGTCGCCAACTCGACGGTTCATAGATCAAGGCTAGGATTTTTGGTGGGTTTGGATCTGATTTTTAACTTGTAAAAACAAAAATGCTTGGGTGGATAAAAGTAGAGTATTTGCTTTAGCTGCTGTAAACGCGTCGCTGCCCCTCTCAAGGGGAACTGACTGGGTAAATTCACAAGAATTTGGGTCTGAACTCATCCAATCGGGAGGTCACATGTCTATTTTTTATGTCCAACCCCAAATTATTTATACTTTGGTTTAACAAAGTATAAACAAGTAAATAAACCAAACATATACACTTAAAACCCTAATAGGTTTTTAGCGTATGTTTGGTTGATTTACTTGCAAGAGTGCAGAATAGGAGAGCGCTATTTGCATGTTGATCATGACAAATAAACATTAATTAAATGGGCCATATTTTTGACCGCGTGAGGGCGCTCTCAATCACTTCCGGGGGTATATTCATTCATACCCAAAACAGTTTTTAAAGATTGGAACACATTATAACCACAGACATCTAATCCATCACAGACAATAAGACTTTTAAAGGAGCCGTTATAATCCACCTCTAAAGCAAATTGAAACTACAGCGCAACAAAAGTGACAGAACGCCTATTAATTTGTGCAGGGCGAATCGCGTGTACCCCCGGAAGTGATCAAAATACTATTTATAGCGCCCTCGCGCGGTCAAAAATAAGGGGCATTGAAATTAAATAAAAACTTTACTTAAACGACACACACTTTCTGACATAGGGAAGCTTTATTAAGTCTAAATAAAACACACAACAGAAGCAGCAAAAATGCAAGATGTATGGTTATTAATAACGAAAGATAAGGAGATGTATGTAAGTGTGAACTAGTCAAAAGACGACTCTTACTTCGCGTTTAAATGTAGATGTATAAACTTGTCAAATATTTTTCTGAATCAGTTTGGAAAAATTGCGATTTTTCATTTCAACGGATACATAATTAAGGAAGTACTGGTATTATAGAATAAGTATAACATCAGAAAACTTAACTGGAAGAAGTACATTTTTCAATATCTATTAAGTTTGTAATATTTGTAGTAAAAACTGATTTTACTGATTGTTAATAAGAAAGAAAATGTAATGATATTTTGAAGCCCTGCATTTTGCCGCCTCTCAAAACATGGACATTTATCAGCACTAAAACATTTAAAGGAGAAATATAGTTCTACTACCTATCAAGGGACAACCCTGGCAGTCAGTCAAACAGCTCATTGCCAGCCTGCCTACCAAGGATTCTAGCACCAGTTTTGTCTTTTCAACAAGCAGTTCACAGGACGTTTAAACAACCAAAAAGCGCTGTTGCCCGACCTGGAAATATTCAACACTCCGTACACACACCTTCAAAATTTCCAATGTTTTTTTTTTAGTAAAAAGTTTTATAAAGCACCACAAAAACAACGCCGGTAGTTTCTTTTACATCAACTAACCTTAGTTGTGATTTAATTTTTTTTAAAGCAGTTTTTTTTTAAAGTGTGACTCTGAAACAGCAGCGAGAGCTGAGGCTATTACCCTATAGGTTTATAAAAAAGTATAAAGACTTCCCCATGAGCTAATGCTGTGAATAAATTCTACGCTACTATAGAGTCAACACTGGACAGAACATTTTTATGAAAAGCAGACAGGACCGACATTTATTCCAAACTGTTGGTTGCTTTCTCCGACGTCCATCACAGCAACATCAACGAGGGGTAGACGTTCGGTCTTCTTGGTTGTGTAGACAACGGTGGTCTTTCTCCAGACGTCGTCATGTTTCTGAGGAGAATGAAGGTGTAAATCAGATTAATTAAATTGTTGTCATCAACATTAATTATGAAACTATGAATGCATTTGAGAAAGAGGTTATTTCTCACTCAAATATCATAAGACTTTTTTTCTCAGGTGTTTTTTCTTTAATTATTCTCACAGATTTTCACAGATTTGTTATTTAATGCATATGTTGGGACACACCAAGTCAGAATACTGGTCTTTGACATTAACCAAAGGGGTCCAGTGCCTTTAAAGGGCCCTAATGTGAGTGGAAGCAGCTCAACTTTTGCTTGTGGGTGAAGAGTTATAAACCAAATGCAACCAAAGCGTTTCCTTACCCGGCATTCGTCTGTTCCTTCTACTTCGTACTGCAAGTCGTTCTTTGTACTCTTGATGCTCATTTGTACACCTTGGGGTCCTACCAGGGTAAGAGCCTTGCTGGATCTTCCATCACGGTCTAGGACAGCGTTGGAGTTTCTGCAGTGGTAGGTGACATTCTGTTTGGCTTGGGAGTAGATGAGACGCAGGAGGGTCAACTGAACGGGCTTAACGTTGTAGGTGATCTAGAAACACAAAGAAAATATCAACAATCAACATACTTTTCTTTATTGACACAAACAGTGCAAACCCCTAATCCTATAGATCTCAGCATTGCCTTTTTGTTGTTTCTCTCATTTATAACAATGTAACCAATATGTTAAAGCCATTAGGCACTTTCGGTAAACAGTATTGTCCAAAGGCCAACACTTCGTTTACCACAACTTATATATAAAATAACAAACCTGTGAAAATTTAGGCTCAATCGGTCATCAGAGTCGGGAGAAAATAACGGGAAAACCCACCCTTGTTTTCCCGTGTCATGACATGTGTTTAAAATAAATCCGTAATTCTCGCTATCGTGAATTCATATTGTTTTAATGTTTTCTCAAACAGTTAAGCATTTCATGGAATAGTATTTTAAGAGAAGTCTTTCACCATTACCTTCTGTAAACCCTGTAAGTTATTTGTAAATCTGTGAACTTTTAATTTTCATTTTTTTCAGAAAGTGTCCAATGGCTTTAATAAAAGTAAAACATTCTGTAAAATCAATTTATGAATGACGTCAATTTCTTATCTTACCACTGATCCATTGTGCATATCGGAGAAGTTGATTGGTTCCTCTGGCTCGCCAAGATAGTAAGTTGCCTTGGGGATCTGGGAAGAGTTGAAAGTATAACAAATATAAAAGTAGATGTTGCTAAGGATTCTAACTGCCTCTAAGACATTGGGCTAGCTCGGTGGTCTGGTGGTAAGACATCTTATTATTGTCTCCGGGTCCTAATTTTAAAACTTTTTGTAAAATGCTCTTGTATTATATAGTTTTTGTTTAAAGTTATTGGTTAATGACCTGTTAATGTTTAAATTTTTCTTAAATTTCAGTTCACATGTGTACGTTAATTAAGTTTTTAGCTGCCAGTCATATTTTTAATAAACCATTGTTGAATTGAATGCCCCTTATTTTTGACCGCGCGGGGGCGCTATAAATAGTATTTTGATCACTTCCGGGGGTACACGCGATTCGCCCTGCACAAATTAATAGGCGTTCGGTCACTTTTGTTGCGCCGTAGTTTCAATTTGCTTTAGAGGTGGATTATAACGGCTCCTTTTAAAGTCTTATTGTCTGTGATGGATTAGATGTCTGTGGTTATAATGTGTTCCAATCTTTAAAAACTGTTTTGCGTATGAATGAATATACCCCCGGAAGTGATTGAGAGCGCCCTCACGCGGTCAAAAATATGGCCCATTGAGTTGAGTTGAATGAATTTGCTCAAACAGAGTTTTCACAAAACTAAAAACTACTAAAGTAGCATTTGTGCAAGGGTTAGACCAAACTATAATTATGAAAGCTTTTAAGGAGGAAAATCATTTGGTACATCTATAAAAAGTTTATTATGCCTCTGAAGAAGGTCCGGATTGGATCGAAAGCTAAGGCCATCTACCCTATTCATTATAAAAAGTTTATTAGACGTAATTTACCAAGATTTCAATTTTAAATTTTCCATGAAACATACAAAAGTTTGTTTGAGAGAGGTGAAAGACAGATCATCATGGCAATATTAGACTAATTCTGAGGAGGGTGAGTGAATTCTAGGTTCTGGCTTCTCTGTAGGTCAAGGACTTTTGACTCCAGTCTTTTTCATTAGTTGTTAAGGTTTCTCTTACCTCTTGCCTCTCTGGGAAGACGCAGGTGGCGTTGGTCTTCTTGACGCAGTATGCGGTGAACTTGTCGTATGAGGAGCCTTCGCTTGGGTCCAGGGTGTAGTAACC
Source organism: Asterias rubens (assembly GCF_902459465.1). Lineage (NCBI taxonomy): Eukaryota > Metazoa > Echinodermata > Asteroidea > Forcipulatida > Asteriidae > Asterias > Asterias rubens. The sequence goes on along the minus strand of NC_047064.1, from coordinate 15,073,058 downwards.
TGTAAAGAAAAAACGAACAACTCGGTTACAAATCGGCTAATTGATTAAAGGGAAGGTACACGTTTGGTAATTGTCAAAGACCAGTGTTCACACTTGGTGTATCCCATTATAACCATAAATCAACAAGTCTGTGAAAATTTGGGCTCAATTGTTCATCGAAGTTGCGAGAAAAAGATGAAAGAAAAAACACCCTTGTTGGGCAAATTTGTGTGCTTTCAGATAGGAATAGAAGTCTTTTATTATTTTAGTGAGAAATTACCTCTTTCTCAAAAACTATGTTACTTTAGAGGGAGTCGTTTCCCACAATGTTTTATACTTTCAACAGCTCTCCAATGCTCGTTACCAAGTCAGTTTTTAAGTTAATATTTGTTTATAGTAACTACCAAACGTGTGCCTTCCCTTTAATCCTGCTCAAGTCTTAATGTTACATGTGTAACTAAGTTGAGAACAAACAAAATGGAACCTAATTCTCCTGAAGACGAGCAGAGAACACTGTTTGCAATGTCGAGACCACACCGGCTCTTTTCAGAGCCACACTCCAACAAAAGAGATTTACACTTGGATGTACCCGCAAGTTTGCAATTAATTTATTTGTAGTTTCAGAATGTGAGAGGTATTGTAATTCTGAAACGAGACACCAGCTTGGCCAGCGCTGAGGAGCTGAGCTCCTGCATGCTGGATCGAAATATCTGGACAAAAATCACCGAGCAGGCTCAAGCTTGTACATGGCGCTCGACGTGATGAGGTTGGTTGTAATTCAGCCTGTTCAGCTGCTATAACAGACTTTTGTATAAGTTGGCGAGTGGTCCCAGAGGTGATGAATAAGGGGCTACATACCATCAGGCAATACTGGGTAGTTCTTGAAGAGATCCTTGCAGGAGCGGGCGGGATAGTCTGCCTCACCGTTGGGATGCATCAACTTCATCATGCGTACACGGAGCTGCTTGATACGGCTCTCAAAGTCATCCTCATCAATCTCGGCATCGTCTCCGTACTACACAAAGATAACAAAGTATTATATTGCTAGGTCAAATAGTTTCTAAAAAATTATTTTTTCCCCAAAATTTTAATATTCTAGCATTTGAGAAAAAGACAACAGAGTAATAGATGTTGCTAGGTCAAATAGTTGTCAATAACAAAAATTCTACCAAATTTTAAACTTTCACTAATGAAGAAAAGTTTATCTGTCCCCCAAGGTGCGAATTTTACTTTCTGGAAAAAAAAAATATATATATATTTCAAGACTTAAGGTTGTGGAATGGTTTATAGAGATGTTGAGGATGTCCAGAATGTTGGTGCTCGGCGAATAAGTGCTTTGAAAACAGTCGGCATCAATTTGAAGAAGCATGCTGTTGTAAGGTGAGTTTTTAATTGAGAAAAGCAACTTTTGATATTCCCGTATAAAACAACTCTCTCCTTGACTGTGTGTGAAGTGAACCAAGTTGTTCTACTAAATAATAGTTTTCTACCCCATGCATGTATTTCCACTTCACTGCTTATGATACACTCAGTTACCTGGTCATGTTGGTTGTGTTGTCATTTAGCCTTCATGAAAGACTCTGCTAGGGTCGAAACGTCAAGCCAGTAGCTATTTTGTGCATTTATACCATCAATCCATTTGGTTGGTTTGCAAAATATTTTATTGTGAAAAGAATATAACCAAAAAAACTTGAGAGGGAAAAAAGGGGATAAATAAATAAAAACTCACATAAGAAGTGTATGGGTTAGCTCCCTTGTTGCCGCTAACAGCTGATGGGCCAGAGTACTGTTGATAAAAACAATTTACAATAATAATTCATGTTTCGGTTCATCTCTACAAAATTGAAAAACTATTCATTCATGCTATATGTTGCAATTAACATTTTGCAAGTATGGTGAATTTTGTGACAATTTAAAGAATGCGATTCCAAAATGAATACTTACTCCTTGTGAGTAGCTGAGAGCTCCCTGTGTAGAAAAAAAGACATAGAAACTTTATACAAACTGAAAAGAATTTTCCTGAAGAAATTAACCAAATAAATATTGAAACTTCCAGGAGATGAAATTGCATATAACAAATAACTTGTTTTGCTCTAAAACTTAAATTGCTACTGCAACTTCTTCCTCATCCCGATTGTTCAGAATTAACTTCATCTATTACTCCAAACTCAATCACAGATGTTTTTCCGAGGATAATAATAATATATTTCTGGAAAGGAAACCAAGGATGATTCATAAGTGCACTTAATCATTGAAACTTACTAACCGGAAAAAAAAAACAGTAAGCGAGGGTGCTAATATTGTTATGTCAACAAGAAACATAATAATCTCTACTCTTCCATGTAATGTGTTCTGCAGCCAATTTCACGAAACGCTAAGATTAATCCTATCTTGAGTTAGGACAAGTAACTGGTCCTAACTTAGGATGGGTTCAATGCGTCCTACATCTTTGGATACGGAACTTTACTCAATCGTAGTCCAAAGATTAATCCTAAATTAGGAAAGGTTTGGTGAAATCGACGGCTGGGTTCTTTTACGAGCACATACATGTACCAATCCAAGTACACAGGAACAAGCAATTATGATCAAGTATCTTGCTAAAGGACACAAATGCTACAGCCGGGACTCGAACCCACACTCCACAAATTAGACACACTAGAGTTTGGGCTGTGACACACCACAATGAGTACTAGAAAAAGTTTGATTACTTACAGGGGCTCCAGCTGGGCCAGGAGGTCCTGGGGGTCCAGCAGGTCCAGAGCGTCCATCAGATCCACGGGATCCCTGTTCATGGAAGAAAAAGAAAAACAAAATAAGAAATTCTTATTTGAAGACTCCTTCAAAATAAACCACGTCATTGAAATATTCTGCTCTGGATTAGAAAAACAGTTTCATCAAAGATAAAAATAGAGGAATATTTTAGATTGATTTGTACTTACACCTTGTCCTGACATACCACGAGGTCCCTGTTGTCCAGACTTTCCATTTCTGCCGCTTGGTCCGTCAAGACCCTACATGAAAACAAAATGATCAGCATTTTTCATTCCAAAAATGCTCAAAATCACAAAAAAATTGATTTAACTGAGATTTTTTTTAAATAAATACAAAATAAGCAAATGATCAGCACTTTTCATTCCAAAATTTTTCAAAATCACAAAAAAAATATTGATTCAACTGAGAGTTTGAAAAAATAGAAGAACAAAATCAGCAAATGATCAGCACAGTTCATTTAAAAAAACTGAGAGTTTCAAAAAAACATAAAGAATCTTATTTTTGATACGTGACAGTAATATTGTCCCAGCTTTAGTGTTGACAAAATTGCTAAACCTACCACTTGAATTTTCAAAACAAATTGTTCAACGAAAATTTTATATTTTTCTCAAAATATTAAGCGCTTACAGCAGGTCCAGAAGGTCCTGGTCGTCCATTAGGTCCACGTCCTCCAGCTTGGCCCTAAGTAGAAACAAATCAAATCCAAAATAAATCCATTTAGTTTATGACATTTTTATTTTCTGCATCGAGTCGCAAGAAAGACAAAACAATTTTGAAGATAAACTGATTTCTAATTTAAAAGTTTTTACTGCTTTACTCTTCCACATTTTTAAAAAAAATAAATGTTGATGGCGTGTTTATCAGCAAATCGTTTGTGTATATACATATAAAAGACAAATAAATCTGTTCTTCACCTCGTATCAAAAAGGGACAACGAATACTGGAATTCATATTAAAAATTCTCCCTTATTCCAGAGATTATTTTGTATTTCCCACTTCATCCTTTTGTCAGACAAAGCAAATTTGTGTTAGATTGCTCAACTGCCACCATTGTATTTGGCATAAAAGGAAAGCCAGAGATCCTGCTAGTCCGTGGTTCCAGCAAGCCATTGCTGATAAGCACTGATTATTGGCTGTGGCTTACAGTTGCTCAACATTTTCTCAGAATTCCCAGAACATATTATGTAAACAGTTGTTGTCTTACACTGTTTAAGTCATGGCTTTATTCTGACAACAATATCCTGTCGTGTACTCACAACACTATTCCAGAAATTATGAAAATGAATCCCACCTGGACATTTTCAGGAAATTTTACCAATAAAAATTATTACAGTTAATACTTACGGGTGGTCCTGCTGGTCCTGGGGTTCCTGGGCTACCGCTCCATCCCTTGTGTCCCTGTTGAGAAAAAAGGAAAATAATCATTATTGTTTTATTTCACTGATTGTCTCTCTTTCACCAAATAGTTTAAAACAGAAAACTTTCTAAAAACTATATGCACATTAATCTAGAGGGTAGTTGGTTCAATTCCTGCTCCAGTAACCTTGTCTTTGTTCAACCCAAATCATTTCAAATTTACCCAGTCAGTTTCCCCAGTGGTTTATATTACTTGATAACAACTTAATTCTTATGAAAACATATTTCCTCATAAACTGGTTCAATTTGGCCGTTTTTTGTGGTTTCAAGGAGGTTGAATATGTATTGTTGATGAGAAAAAAATGCTCCGCATATAATTTTTTAAAGAAGTTATGGTGGAAATCATTCATGAGGAAGATTATGATTTCAAGTACAAGGTGATAATAGAGAACAAGGGAGTTTTTATAAAAATATATTTACAGTGATTCCATTGGCTCCAGTTTCTCCCTTAGCTCCAGTTGGTCCAGCAGGTCCCTGAGGGGAAGAAAAGAATGAATTCAAAAAACTATAGTTCTGATCAATTCTGAAGCACATACACGGCCCAAAGAGATAACATTTTGTTAATCTTGTATACAAAAATTCATATGGACCTTATGCATTGACATCATCCAGCCCCCATCTTAGAGGTTAAGTGATGATGAAACCATGGAAAGAAAAAGGAATGAATTAAAAACAACTATAGTTCTGATCAGTACTGAAGCACATACACCGCCCGAAGAGATACCAATTTGTTTATCTTGTATACAAAATTTCATATGGACCTTTTGCATTGACGTCATCCAGCCGCCATCTTAGAGGTTAAGTGATGATGAAACCATGGAAACTCGCAGATTTGCACACGCAGTGCACATGGCTGGACATTGAACATCTTCCTTTTGAACTCTTGGCGAGAGCGCCAAACTCAAATGACGTCATGTGAATAAAGTCTATACGAGGTAGGTGAATGGTCAAAGTGCAGATTTTTTGACGCAAATCTGCTATTCAAGAAATTTCAGACTTGTGCCATAATTGAGAATAGCACTATTTTATTATCATTATTTATTTGGCATAAAAACACAGAATACAAAAACAAACAGAATACCTGGCCATACATGTATATTAAAAATCTATATTTATTTACAATAGTAATTTTGAATCATTTAAAACTATCAGCTAAACAGCTACTCTACTCTGTCCTGCTACTGGCATATAAATGAACATTTCTGAAACTTACAGCAGATCCCATAGCACCATCAGGTCCAGCACTGCCACGTACACCAGCGGGGCCAGCGGGTCCACGAGGTCCACGCTCTCCATTGGCACCAGCGGGTCCTCCGGGTCCCTTTTGAATAAAGATGTGAAATATTTTCAACAAATTCAAACATTTGAATTATAAACGACTACTTTCAAACATACATCTGCTCAAGTATGCAGGTTATGGGTCAAGTCTCATCAGAAGTCAAAGGTTATGGGTCAGTTCCCACCAAAGGTTAGTTTCTAGGGTTATGACAAAAAGGTTCACATTAGTAATAAATATATATATATATATATATATATAATGAATAGGGTATATATATATATATATAGAAAAGTTTGCGGTAACACCATGTAATAACAATCTCTAAATGAGTTGGGGTGGTTCTGAAAAGAACCGTTGGATTAACTCGACGTTTCGATCAGTATGCTCTGATCGTCTTCTGGAGAAGACGATCCAGAAGACGATCAGAGCATACTGATCGAAAACGTCGAGTTAATCCAACGGTTCTTTTCAGAACCACCCCAACTCATTGAGAGATTGTCATTACATGGTGTTACCGCAAACTTTTCTATATCTTACTTCCACCATGCAAAGTTTCAAATCCTACTTAGTAATAAACATGTTGACAACATGGTAACATATGTTGGATTTGAGGCAATGCATGAAAAGGTATCAACATTGTTTGGATTGTTTGGTGGTGAATAATCTTCTTGTTGGGTAGATAACGTTCTTTAGAGCAATTGTCTTGTTATTTACTATACTGCCGCAGGTTATATTCTTTGGGAATTTGGGCAATTCGTAAGTTCAAAAAAAAAAAACTAATGTACTACTACCTAGGCAGAGGGTAGGAAATCGAACGGGACTACTACTTGTGCATAGTGGATCAAGGGCAACACTTAAAATCTACTTGAGAAGCTAACAAGAATTGATCAAATCAAGTATACAAAATGTAAAAGCATAATGGAACTCTTAAATAGTGAATCAAACTGAGTAAGACTGTGTGCGAATTAATTACTTCAGCCAGTGGCTATGGCCGGATTACTGGAAAGCCGCACTTTTCAATGTTGTGGTTACACGTTCATAGCCATAGCCAGAGTCACTTGATTCACACATGGCTTAGGTTTAAAAAAGAAAATCTTACATTCATTCCTCTAGCTCCCATGGCTCCTGGGGCACCAGCATTTCCCTTATCACCAGTGGGTCCACTAGGTCCCTGAGCTCCCTGTGGTCCAGTGTCTCCATCACGCCCCTGTTAGATTCAAATGTCATACAATGTTAAGCTTCAACTTGAGTTCCACAGGATCTGGATCCGGATCTATATTCTCACACTCTTATTATCTTTAAATGTCTCTACATTTTATTGTTGAACCATGAGGCATCAATAATTTCATGATTGTACTAATTGTTAATTGTTTCAATTGCATTTTTAATTTGTCATTGTCAACATGAAAAATAAATGTGCATTGAATTGAATTAGAGCCAAACAATTAGAGTGGGTTCGTGTGGTATTGTTTTGAGTTGCTTTTAAGGTAGGTTTGACTGCTACTTTAAAGGTCTTAATATATGTGATGGATATGACGTCTGGTGGTAATGTGCTCTAGTCTTTAACCATTTCGTGTGAGTGCGTCACTGCGCATGTATTTCTATACACCTCCAAATGAGTCATTCGAGTGAGTGCGTCACTGCGCATGTATTTCTATACACCTCCAAATGAGTCATTCGAGTGAGTGCGTCACTGTGCATGTATTTCTATACACCTCCAAATGAGTCATTCGAGTGAGTGCGTCACTGCGCATGTATTTCTATACACCTCCAAATGAGTCGCTCGAGTGAGTGCGTCACTTCGCATGTATTTCTATACACCTCCAAATGAGTCATTCGAGTGAGTGCGTCACTGCGCATGTATTTCTATACACCTCCAAATGAGTCATTCCAGTGAGTGCGTCACTGTGCATGTATTTCTATACACCTCCAAATGAGTCATTCGAGTGAGTGCGTCACTGCGCATGTATTTCTATACACCTCCAAATGAGTCATTCGAGTGAGTGCGTCACTGTGCATGTATTTCTATACACCTCCAAATGAGTCATTCGAGTGAGTGCGTCACTGCGCATGTATTTCTATACACCTCCAAATGAGTCATTCGAGTGAGTGCGTCACTGCGCATGTATTTCTATACACCTCCAAATGAGTCATTCGAGTGAGTGCGTCACTGTGCATGTATTTCTATACACCTCCAAATGAGTCATTCGAGTGAGTGCGTCACTGCGCATGTATTTCTATACACCTCCAAATGAGTCATTCGAGTGAGTGCGTCACTGCGCATGTATTGCTTTACACCTCCAAATGAGTCATTCGAGTGAGTGCGTCACTGCGCATGTATTTCTATACACCTCCAAATGAGTCATTCGAGTGAGTGCGTCACTGTGCATGTATTTCTATACACCTCCAAATGAGTCATTCGAGTGAGTGCGTCACTGCACATGTATTTCTATACACCTCCAAATGAGTCATTCGAGTGAGTGCGTCACTGCGCATGTATTGCTTTACACCTCCAAATGAGTCATTCGAGTGAGTGCGTCACTGCGCATGTATTTCTATACACCTCCAAATGAGTCATTCGAGTGAGTGCGTCAACCACAAAATGTGCCCACTCGAACTTGCTCTTTGTTAGCGTAGAATAGTTGGTGGGCCTTGCTAGTGCACCTGATCTGGTTTTTGTACCTATGAGTGGTTTTGAGAATTCTCGTCTCAGATAGAGCAAAGGATTTCTGTGGTTGTACTTACACTTGACCCCCTTGGTCCTGTGGGTCCCTTGATACCTTGTACTCCCATGCGTCCACCAGGTCCCTGTTGACCGGCTGATCCACGCTTACCATCAGATCCATCAGCACCCTGTTAAAGTCAAGTATAAAATCATGGGTAATTAGAAGAGGTGGTTGTGTTTTAATACTAATCAATTCAAAGGCACTGTACACTATTGGTAATTACTCAAAATAATTGTTAGCATAACACTTTCAGAATCAGAAATCCTGGACCAAGTGGTGGAAGAAAACTTACGGGACGTCCAGCAGCACCAGCGGGTCCAGGGGCTCCCATAGATCCCATGCCACCCTGAAATTGAAATGAAACAAAAATACACGTGTTACAAAAGCTACACATCCTGAGAGTTCACAACCTTATTGACAAAACTTTATCCCCAACTCTTTCGGTCTTCAACTCATTCTTAAGAAAGCTTTGTCTTGTTCCTTGGGACATCAAGTTCTTAAAATGTCAATTTTTTCTTTTAGAAGAGACCCACCAAATAAATCTGCAGTTATATACTTAGCTGGCATTTAGAATATTGGCAAACTAAAGAACATACAGAAGTTATCCCATCCAATAGTTGACCAAGGCCCAATGTCATAGCGCTGCTTATAGAGACAAAACTAGCTAAGCATAACAAAAATATGCTTATCAGGAAGGTTATTAGCTTAAGTACCATTTTACATGTAGCATCTTTAAGTGGAATCCTGCTTATTGAAGCATAAAAGAAATGTGTAAAGCAACATTTTCTACTTGCAGTTCCATGAAATTTGGCCCAGATATCGACTGATCAGAAACACCAGAGGATGGTGCTCTTATCTGCTCGTCCACGTCACGCCGTATATATTCAACTAAATTAAGAATAGAGAAAAAGAGTACTTACAAGAGCTCCGATGATTCCAGAGGGTCCTGGGGCACCAGCAGCACCAGCAGGTCCCTAAAAATGCAAAAAGAAAGACACAAATGTAGTCAACAGTACTGGTTTTACGGCAATTCTGTCCTCCCAGAGATTCTGTTCAAAGAAAAGTTGTCTAAAAGTACCAGCTATTGTGTTTTTATTCCATTCCAAAATTCATTGACACTGATCAAACGCAAATCAAACACAGTAGTATTGACTACATTTAGAATGACGCATTTCTCCTGAAGTGAGCAGAGTATACCGCTCGAAATGTCAAACTCAAACCGGCACTTTTCAAAACCAACACTCCTTCAAAAGAAATATATTACATGTTGCACCCGCAAGTTTACTCTTATTTATAGTTTATTTCTTTTGACTTACACCATTCAAAGCTTCAAATATCACTTATCTATGTAGAAGTAAGAATACATTCCATCAAGCCCCAGTTTAGTTTTGACTGACTTGTATTTCAAGGGGGAAAAAAAACATGGCTACTCACGGTGGCACCATCTCTACCGTCGTCTCCTGAAGATCCTGTTTGTCCTTGAGGTCCTGGGACACCACGGATACCAGTGGAACCCTTCACTCCTTGTGTTCCACGTGATCCCTGTAATGATGGATAACAAGAGAAGCATTGATAAAGAATGTCCACAACTGGGGTGCGTTCCACTCGCGCAAACAATTTGCCATTTGCGCCTTTTTTCGCAAACAGTGGAGCGAGTTGTGCGCCGCCATTGTTAGCGAACGTTGGCAACCTTATGCAAACATACTTCTCTGGTTTTGGCGAGTGGTTTTTAAATGGCAGAGAAGCATATTTTCGGTGCTTGATAATGCTGATGTACAAAAGAGGACTACATACAGCAAAAACAAAGTTTAAAAAACAAACTCCAAACGGTGTCGCCATTAGACACACCAAAGCTTGGGTCAAGTACTTTTCACCACAGTTACAAATCAACCGGAGGCAAAAAAAGAACAGATGTTCATTTTATTGTTTTAATATTTGTTAACAAACTTACAGTTGGTCCGGTTCTGCCACTGGAGCCAGCAGGTCCAACCTCTCCTCTTGCACCCTACAAAGAAAGACAAATCAAATTTCTTTAAATGGTTAACACACATATAATTCTCTCACAGTCTATATCAGTTAACGTTATATGTCAGAAAAAAAGAGAAATAAAACATCAGACAATATGTATTTGCCCCAATCTCATAATACTTAAACACTTTATAACTGGATTAGTGCAATACGAATGCAACCCTATTTATAAGACATCCTTTATAAAGACATCTTTTTTACACTCAAAATGCTCCAAGTTCAATTTAAATTGACAGACATATTGAAGAATTTGAGGAAATAAAAGCCAATTTATCCAAGTAGAGAAGAAAAGATTTTGTCAAAATGTAGAAGTAAATAATACTAAAGTGACTGTCAAGAAAACAAGATCGGTAAAAATAGCACCAATGCATTTGTACTTACAGGAACTCCAGATGGTCCAGGGGGTCCAGGCATGCCGTTGTTTCCTCCAGGTCCCTGAATTCATCAGAGAAAAAAAAACACTTTTAAAAATGCTGCGTTGATTTCTGTTTCTTTATCTGTTTCCTTCACCTTAACGCCCAAAACGGGCAAGAGCGGATTGTTGAAATAAACTCATGCTAATTGACAACTACCAACGCTTATCCCAATATACTAGTCATATACCGAGGGGTAAACTAACTGAGAGCAATCAAACAATCTTTCAGACGGGCTTGGGGTTGTGTTCCACCATTTTAGACGCGGGGCCATGAATATTGGGGCCATTTGTGTCATTGTGTCAGACAACATTATTACTACAGGACAGACTAAGGCTTGTTTGTGTACATAAAAGTCAATGGGGAATTCCCCTCAGACAGCGGACTAGTCTATGTTGTAAAAACTCCAGCAGGTAACTGACATTGCCTTGGCCACTCAATGTTTAAATCATGCCTTTCATATGTATTCTCTAACAAAGTAAGGTAAAATGGGAATTTTAACTTTAACAAAAAATGGGGGAAAAATCCTAAGCAGTACGCAATGAGATTCAAATAAATAAAAAAAATTAATAATGAAACACGATTATAATGAAATATCACTGGTGTCATCTGGTGTCAAACTGCAACTGTTTTAAGGCTGTATATTGAGAGCAAAATAATCAAGTAATTCAAAAGAAATAACTTACGACAGCTCCTTGTGAGCCAACCTCTCCACGTGCTCCTTGGGCTCCAGTTGCTCCCTGAGAAAAGACAAGAAACCAATATTTAAACCGGCGCATTTCAACAAGAGACTTAACCTGTTTGACATTGATGATGTGCATTGAAAGTTATAGTGTTACCAGTGAACAGTTTGTTAAGCTGAGATTGATTGGGGCAACTTACTGCTTGTCCGGGGCGTCCAGTTGCTCCAGAGCTACCCTGGACTCCAGCCTCACCGACGGAACCTCTGGGTCCCTTCTCTCCACGGGCTCCGACAACTCCTTGTGATCCCTGAAAAAAAAAAAAACATTTCAAGAGTCAAGCTCTTTCATTGCAGAAACCTTCTTAAAGTTACCCTACTGACTAACTGTCTGTCTACCATGCAAAGATTTAACCACTTCACATCCGACACCAAAGCATCACCCATCGGGTTGTCGACCCAGGGTCAGGGTGCGCAGCAGTTTAATATTTGGTGGGCAATTGAAATAAACGTTTCCAGTTTTAGGGTGTCTATGCCGTCTTGAATATCTTGTTGCAGGGTGCCGAGTGATGTAATGATGTAATGATGAAATTGATTCCATTTAAGTATAGTCTTTGTGGGAATGATGATAATAATCTATGAAGTGATGACTTTGTAAGAAAAGGATCCAGATTGACATGTTGAAACCTGGCTGAATGAATATTAGTGGAACTTTAAAGGTTTTGTTGGAGTAGAATCGTGTTGTCAGTCTGAGTTTGGCCCTTCGGTCCTGGAGTGTCTCCCATCCCAATGTTTTTATAATTTCGTGCGTTAAGACTTCAGGTAACTCACCTGTCCTCCCTGGATACCCTGGGCTCCACGCTGTCCAGCACTTCCTCTCTCTCCCTTGAAAACAAAATTCATACAAAATAAAATTAATTTTTGAAGAAAGTCCCAATTAAATCAATGAAACAATGACCTACTCACAAACCCATCATTTCTTAAATCAGGGCCAAGATTCACTTCCACCTATAACAAGATGTTCACCTGTTGACCCAACATGCCGTAGTTTTTACCTCACAATGGCAAATGTTAAGCGAATTCACATAGACCTTTTTCGCAAATACCCATCACGCTCGAACTGTTGAATGAGGTGCAGGCTGGTCTAGCTAGCGATCGAACTTGATAGCTAGCTAGACCAGCATGCACCTCATTCGAAGCCTACAGGGCATATAGCGAGTATTTGCGATAAGGTTTATGATGCAAAACAAATTAACAAACTGTTTTTCATTGTTGTTTTTTACCATTATTTAATTTGCCACCGATAATAGAACACAACATACAGGCAGTAAAAAATAAGATAAACCTTTAACTCTGATGCAAGAAAATTTCCTGTTGAAAGCACACTCATGTAGTCTAATATAATGGGTACAGATCCTAGCCCTGTGAATAGCTACAGCATTTTGATGTGTCTGAAGTGTAAACTTACAGGGTTGCCCTTGGGTCCTGGTGGTCCAGTACGTCCAGATCGGCCGATGTCTCCCTGCGAGGAAAAAAAAAGAGGAAAAAAAAAAAAAAAAAAAACAGCATGAATTTCAAATGACTATGTAAAAGCAGATGCATCACATAACAATAGCACAATATACTTTTCTAATGCTGTCTGGGTGATAGGAGGGTTCGGATTTCAATTTGCCAAATCTGGTGCTCATTACTAATTGGTTCAAACTAAGACACCAGTATTCACAACACGCGTCTGGTCTTTGTTCATTCTAATGTATGTAAAAAGTTCAAAAATATCAAACTTTAGTTGAATAAATCATCAAAGAATAACTAGCTCATTGCAACTCCTATGGGCTTCTGGTAATTCAGTGGAGCCAGTTTGTATAAAGTGGGCGTGTCTTACACTGGAATTACTTCACAGTTCACGAACAAGTTTTTCTAAATTCAAGCCGAATTTTCTGTCATACTGTTCATTCAGCCAATGTAACAGGAATCCACCCGGTCTCACTTCAGAGATTATAATTTCATGGTGTTGCTGTAAGCATTTACTTTATCATATTTCCACCATGCAAAGTTTTAAATCCTACGAAATAGTAATCATAATATTAAAAATAATAAGCATTTATAATGCGCCTGTAACCATCTTTAAGATGCTCAAGGTTAAATATGATCAGGTAAATCGTTCCAACTTTTTTGACCTACACTGGCTTGACTAAATAAAGTTTGAGTAAAACTTACAGGTTCTCCACTAAGTCCTGTTGATCCAGCTGGGCCTGGGGGTCCGGTGTTGCCCTGAAACCAATAAAAAGGAACCATTTAAAGGCACTGGACACTATTGGTAGTTACTCAAAATAATTGCAACCATCAAAACTTACTTGGTAATGAGCAATGGGGAGCTGTTGATAGTATACACCAATATGTTATATACCATCAACAGCTCTCCATACATTGTGAAGAGTGGCTCCCTCTGAAGTAACGTAGTTTTTGAGAGAGAAGTCATTTCTCACTAAAATATTTGAATTGAATTCTAGACCTCAGCTGAGGTCTCAAGTTCAAGGCATCTGAAAGCACACAACTTGTGGGACAAAGGTGTTTTTTCTTCCATTATTATTCTCTTGCAACTTGGTAGACCAATTGAGTTAAATTTTTACAGGTTTGTTAGTTTATGCATATGTTAAGATACACTTAGTGAGAAGGCAAATACAGCGCTGTTTTAGTATCTCATTTTGTCCACTGTATGTTTTCATCTTTCACCCTGTAATTCATAAATCTTAAGCTCTGAAGACCAAGTGGGGCGTTTAAGATCGTTAACACTACAATTGTACTTGAGAATGTTACATTGAAACAACAAGACTTCATAACTATATTTTGTGAACATTCTCCTAAAGAACTTACAGTTCATAAATATTTTATATGTTTTCCTTAACAGAATACTTGTATTTACCAATAACTAAGACTCCACAACTTTTATTATTTTTCCTGTAAAACAAAAGAACACCTGAGAAATCTTGGAAAAAATAAGCTGTGAAATCTTCACTGAAATCAATAGTACAACATTCTACTTTGGTTTTTTTTCTTTTTTCTCAAACAAAAAAAGGCAAAAAGCAGAATGAAAACCAAAGTTAAGACATAGAAGACACTTACTCTTGATCCTGCCTTGCCTGAAATACCGCGTTTGCCAGTGGATCCTTGTGAACCCTAAACAAAAAGTAGAAGGACATTATAACATTTTGTGAAAAATCCCCTACAAAATGACAAGTCAATGAAAATTTTAAGCGTTTTAATTTCAGAATACTCGAATTTTTCAGTCACTAAGATTCAAAACACGTGAAAAATTAAAGGACACACAAGAAATTATTGTGACTAGTCAGGTGTATAAGGTCATTGGACCTGGAATTAGTATAAGTTTTTGATCTTGGTAATTTAAAGAGTGTACATTTTTGATCAAGGTAACTTACAGGTGCTCCGGAGATACCCATCTGTCCTACACCACCACGGTCACCTGGGGCTCCCTGTCAACAACAACAACAAAAAAATACAACAAATTCAATTTATCTGGAAAAAACAAGGGCCAAAAAGAATTCATGAGAAAAGCTGTTGCAAACTGCTTCAGTTCAGCTCAGTACAGCATTTATTTCCAATTCCTAAATCAATATAAATACACTGTTAACAAAGTGATACACAAAGTGCAGGGAATAGGGGGCAACAACCAAGTAAGCACAGCTTGTGTTAGGGAGTGCCCATACAAAGAAAAGACCCAATACAAATACAACGCTTACCCGCCAAAATTACTTGTAAAAAAAATAGTTAATGGCCTGTTGTTTCAGCAGAGGCTTTCTCAAAGACTAAACTGAGAAAGAGAAAGACTCTGAAACGTTAGGCCATTAACTTTTGACGGCCTGAGAATTGACAAGGAGCCATACTATTGAAAAACCCAAGAAAGGTTACAACTGGAATGAAGCCAAACATGTGGCCCAAAAGAAAGCAAATTAGAGAGTGCACTTCCACCTTTTGTGACATTCTTTTAGTATACAGGCTTAGATAATTTGTAACTTTTCTTAATGATGTAAAAACGAAACTCAATTCAGCCTTCTTAAGGCTGTGAAGCTTTTATTTGTGTGATAAACGTGAAATAAACCAATTAGTATAATGATAGAAATACTTGTTTATTTGTTTGTTTGTTTGTTTGTTTGTTTGTTTGTTTCATTCAAATTATTATTTTGAAATGTTGCTTACGGGAAGTCCTGGAATTCCAATTCGTCCAACATCACCAGAGGCACCCTTGTTACCCTGTTGTAGCATAAAAAAAAGAGAACATACATTTATTACTCATTTATTAAAATTATTAATTTATTCATTGTTCATCCTGATGAAACTTGTCACTCTCCTGTGTTTCTTACGTCATTCCAGTCTTAAAATATATCACATTTTGGGCGTTGAAACTACGGGTTGAAATGCCATTTACTAGTGCTCCTTGAACTCATAACTTCTCTTTGCTCTCCCGTTGTTTGACTTATTTTTCAGCAACACCCCCAGCAACTGCCTTTTTTACACAAAAGCAAACCAAGAATATATTCACTGTCCAAACACACTTTTTTCTTTAAAACCCTCAGTAACACTCATCTGTCACATTTTTTGTTGTCTATGAACAGTAGTGACTACAGACACAACGTCCACAAAATAAGGCTAGGGGACATTTCTGAGGAAATTGAATCCCAACCCACATTCATTTTGCACGATTAAATTGTCCTGAGAAAAACTAACACAGGCCCCCGAGGTAAGCTCATTTATAACCCCAGGCATATATTTGCCAGGAGTTTACAAGGGTAAGCGATTCATAATAAGACCCCCCCAAAAAAAAAAAAAAAAAAAATCCTGCAATTTCCCAGGAAATTTGTCTTGTGTGAAAGGGGCTTTTCAGGATGGATGAAACTTTTCTGGAAACAAAGTTTTCTTACAGGAGCACCAGATGATCCGTCGCGTCCATCTACACCAGTCTCTCCCTCAGATCCTGGGGCTCCAGCTACACCCATGGCTCCTGGGGCTCCACGGTCTCCCTGAAAAATAGAAATGTCAAAAAATTATAAAAGGTAGATTTTCATTTTTGAAGTTAACATTAAATAAGTATTTGAAATGTTTGATCGAATTCAGAGATACATATCATGGTTGGCTTCAGAAGATGTTTGAGAACTTTTGAAAATGAAACTTACAGACATCCCTTGGGGTCCGGCTTGGCCAGCTGATCCTGCGACTCCTGGAACTCCTCTCTTTCCCTTGGCTCCTCGTGCTCCGGTAAGTCCCATTTGTCCCTGGTGGGGATAAGCATTTCACACAATTTTTAAAAAGTCACTTTTCAACAGATGGAGCAAACTACTTCAACCAAAATTAAGTGTATACAAGACAAGAGCCAGGAGTGAGAATAGCTTACGTTTGGTCCTCCAGGTCCCTGAGATCCTTGAGGTCCAGAATCACCGCGTGAACCTTGTGCTCCAGTGGGTCCTGCAATACCTTGGGGTCCGTCTCCGCCTACATCTCCCTGAAGAAGAAAAAACGCACCATAAATTAATTAAATTAATTTAGAATTTTTTGTGTAAAAATCGGAACGTGAAAATCACTAAGAGGTTTAATACGATTCTGCAGAATAGTGTCAAAGTAATGTGATAAACAAATATATAATAAATTTATATCAATTTTATCCCCCCCCCCCCCTCGCCCAAATTTGAATCTGAGAAACATTTCTGTAAGATCTGTTTCTCAGATTGTGAATTCCAATTACGGATTGTTCTTCCTGCGTGGACGCAACCACTCCAGATTGACGAGGCCTTCGTCACTTACACAACTAGCGCAGAAATGTTGCGCTTGCACAGTAAGCGAAGAATGGTGATCGTTAAGCAGAGTTCGGCGGTAAGCAGAGCCATGAAATTAAACCCCTAGACAGTAAATAAAATTCTACGAAAAAAAACTTACAGCAGGTCCTCTGGCTCCAGCAGGTCCAGCAGATCCTCGTCTTCCGGACTCTCCCTGAAAAATAAAAATAATAACAATAAATAAAACATCTACCCTCTTAGCCGCCCGTCTTATCTACAAGAAACCGAAATACACGCATACATCCAGACCCTGCATTGGCTACCAGTTTTGCAGCGGATTGAATATAAGAACGCAGTACTCACATATAAATCACTCTCTAACCAAGCTCCAACTTATCTGAGCAACCTTCTCCACACCCGCCAGTCTCTGTATAATTTAAGATCCACTTCAGCTGTTGTATTGAATGCCCCACGATCACGTACCAATGTAGGCTCTAAAGCTTTTGCTGCAACTGGGCCAAAATGCTGGAATCGTCTCCCTCAATCTGTTTGTTTAGCCAATTCCCTGAGTTCCTTCAAATCCCAATTAAAAACCCACCTCTATCCTAAGTTACTCTAGATTGTATCATTGTTAATTGCATTGTTTTGTCTGTAAAGCATGTAGTTTATCTTTTGTTTTGTTGCTATTGTATTTCGTTAGCGCTTTGTATCGCTTTTGTAAAAAGCGCTTTATAAGTAAGGTTATTATTATTATTATTATTATTATTATTATCATTAATTTTGGTTTTGAACCCATGTACAATCATGCGTGTTGTATACTCAGTACTTCCCCGAGCTCTGTGGACAAAATCACAGGCATACATGTATTACTTGGGTGGGATTCAAGCCCACAACCTTTGCAACTCTAGAACTGTGTCTCACCAACTAGTGTCTCTACCATCTTATTGTTTATCCATTTATATTTTTGTTGCTTCACCTTACCTCCTTATTGTTGTTGTTGTTGTTGTTGTTGTTGTTTTACAATATTAGTCAAACAAGTATAATCCACTATAATAACAATAATAACTCAAGATATCTACAAACAAATAAAAGACATTAAAATAAAATTTAAAAAAATGCTAAATGACTTGTAACATCAGTAAATAAAATAACACACTTTGTGTGATGTTGTTTTCAATTATGCCTAAAGACTTTTTTTTTTACTCAAAAGACTTGACTTAAACTTACGGTAGATCCCTTAGCTCCTGGTAATCCTGGGCCACCTCGCTCGCCTTGAAGTCCCTGTGAAGAAACAACCAACAAAAATATCATCATTTCTTGAACTTACTACTCAGTCTATCCAGACTATTAAAATAAAACTCAGGTCAGGTTTTCCTTGTATGTGTTTTTGTAGTCTCCAAGAGAATGCAAACTCTTGAGCTTTTTGCAACACCCCTCCTTTGAAAATATTTGATAGTTTGAACGCTTTCTGCACACAAAATCTTTTTTAAAAGGTACTGTTCTTGTTTGGTAATTGTTAAAGACCGGTGTTCTCACTTGATTTATCACATCATAAGCATAAAATAACAAGCCTGTGAAAATTTGGGCTCAATCGGTCATCGAAGTTGCGAGAAAATGATGAAAGGAAAAACACTCTCGTTTGACGCATTTGTGTGCTTTCAGATAGGAATAAAAGACTTCTAGCTAGAAGTCTTTTAATATTTTAGTGAGAAATTACCTCTTTCTCAAAAACTAAATTACTTCAGAGGGAGTCGTTTCCCAAAATGTTTTATACTATCAACAGCTCTCCAATGCTTGTTACCAAGTCAGTTTTTAAGTTAACATTTGTTTTGAGTAATTACCAAACGTGTACCTTCCTTTTAAATTAAAAAATAATTACAACAGATACAAGCTTGTGAGACCGGTGTAAAAAAAACTAGAGATGATGTTGGGGTGTATTGCTCTTTCACTGTTTATATTTTCTCTTAAGCTTTACTACCACTCCCTTAGCTAATTTCTTAGAAAGCTGCAAGTGGCGTTGACAAAACTTAATTCTCCTTCATCCTTCAACGAAAGAATGTTATCATTGCTAGAGACAAGGTGAGTTTGCTGTCAAGAGTGCGTGGGTTGAGGATGTTGTTAGTGTAAAAAGTTTAATATTTCTCATGAAGCGATTAAAGCTATCAATGACAAATCGTGTCAGAGCTAAAACTTCATATCTCAAATGAGCAACAATGTTGTGTCTCGCACAAAAGAGCTAAATTTCTGCGCCTATTGGTTTTGTGATTTATTTGAAGCAAGATACAACAATATGACACTTTCAACCAGCGTGTAATGTAAAAGCAGTTTTAAGAGATACATTATTTTTGCACTGACAAAAAGGAATTGTTACCAAAAAAAAACTACTTACGACTTGGCCTGATGGTCCTGGCTTTCCATCGTTTCCTTGTGTGCCCTGTGTAAAAAAAGAGAAGAAAATCAATAAACTGTTAAAAGATTATGTTCAAAATATCAATATAAACCACAAGGGAAACTAACTGGGTAAATTTTGAAATGAATTTGGGGGTGAACAAAGAATTGACTTGAGTGGGAAAGGAATCCAAAAGAACTGAAACAGCGGACACAATTTGTAATATACAGTCGACTCCCGTTATAACGAGGTCCGCCGGACTGGCCCATTTTCCTCGTATTATCCGAATCTCGTCTTAACCGGAGCGCGCTAAATATAGATACATACGTCTTCATTGTGCATGCACACAACACGTGTACATGTACATGTACATGCATATACACTTGTGTTAGCCTGCGCGGAGCTGTTTGCTTATCAGAACAGCCATTACGAGCATCTTGTACACAAGAATATCATTGCTAAATGTCTTATATTGAGTGATTAATCAGGGAAATGTAATATTTGGTACAATTTATGATAACAATATACCAAAGAGATGTCAACTTGCCGTCCAGAGCGAGTGGATTCTGCCGCGTAGCGCATGGTATGAACATGATGCATGCACTGAACGTCCATTTTCGTTGGTGATCGACATGGAGTATCATGATAACAGCATGTCAAGCGTGGGACACCAGCGAGATGTTTCTGGAGTTAAGTTGCACATGGACTGAAGGAAGCTATTTGTGTACATGTATCTGTGTCTTTTAAAATAATTTTATTTTTGATTATCAGTTACTTTGCCGTTTCCTTTTTTAATAATATTGTATTGTTTAATTTTTCAATTTCTCCTTTTAATTCTTATTTCAGTATTTAATTCATTAAATATTTGTGTATCTGTGTCTTTTAAAATAATTTTATTTTTGATTATCTTTGCGTATCTGTGTCTTTTAAATCATCTCTGTCTTTTCATTTGATTGAATTAATTATTCCGGAAGGGCAACCTTTGTTTTTCTCTCCTTTTAAAAATTAAATAATGGGGAAGGGCAACCTTTGTTTTCTCTTGGGGAAGGGCAACTTTTTTCTCTTTTTTTTCTTTTCTTTTTGGAAACGGGGAACCTTTATTCATTTAATCAGGACACGACATTGCATGAAATAAATCTCTTTTGTGTTGTGGTGGCTCTGAAAAGAGCCGGTTTGGTTAAATTTTTCTCCTCTACTTCTGGAAGAAATCGGTGATCTTGCGCTGCGATTTGACTTTATCCATCTTCTGTGCGAGGAAGGCACTCAGCACAGCCTGGGCAGCAAAGACTTCGCTGCTGGTGTCTTTCAGGCTGTACAGGAGGTCTTGCAGTTTGGGCATGGTGTCATGTGCCTCTCGAAGGGACATTGTTGGCTGTTGGTCACCATCATCTTCCTCCTCTATCTCCATCTCCTCTTCCTCTTCTTCTCCATTCATCTCCACTGCTACTTGCTCCGCGATTTCAGCATCCGTCGGCTCATCCGTACACCGTACACCTGTGTCTGCGTTGAGATAATCGTTAAAAGAGACGGCGGGGAGATCGAGATGCCTGGCCATACGTTCCCAGATGTTGTCAGGTTGTGCCTCATCTTCACCCGTCTCCTCGTCTCCGTCTCCGTTCTCTCCATCATCGTCAGTCTCTCCACCATCTTCGACAAACCCTGCTTTTGCAAAGCACTTCCCAATTGACACCGGTTTCACGTTTTTCCATGCTTCAAAAAGCATTGAAATTGCCTGCTTAACGTCAATAGGTTTGGGAGTTTCACCTGAGTCATAGCTGTGAAGGAGACTTTTCACTAAATGCTTCCGATAGTGAACTTTCATGTTCATGATGACACCTTGGTCCATGGGTTGAAGATGGGAAGTCGTGTTTGGAGGTAGGAATTGCAGAGTGATGGCCTGAAGGTTTTGAACTTTTGGATGAGCCGCGCAGTTGTCCACGAACAGAAGAACCTTGCGACTTTGACGGGAAAACTTTCGATCCAAACGCCGGACCCATTCGGTGAAAAGATCTGAGACCATCCATGCCTTTCGGTTGGCCCGATATGTCACCGGAAGAGATTGGACATTCTTGAAGCAGCGTGGGTTCTTGAACTTCCCGATGACAAGTGGCTTGAGCTTCTCGGAACCATCCATGTTGGAACACAGCATCACCGTCATCCGCTCCTTACTCTGCTTGCCACCATGACACTGTTCACCTTTAAATGACAAAGTCTTGTCTGGAGTGAGGCGGTAAAAAAGACCAGTCTCGTCAGCGTTGAAAATATCCTTGGCTTCGTAGCCACGGATGATGCCGGGAAGGGTTTCTTTCAGCCAGGTCGTGAGAGATGTCGGGTCAACACTGGCACTTTCCCCGCAGATCTGCTTGTGTAGAATGCCGTGCCGCTCTTTAAATCGGGAAAGCCAACCCGAGCTTGCTTGGAAGTTCCCGTGCCCCAACATCTCGGACAGCCGCTCTGCTTTTTCGCGAAGGAGAGGTCCGTTGACGGGAAGATTTTTGGCGCGCATCCCTTGAAACCACCGTAGGAGTGCCTCCTCAACATCTTCCAGCAAAGCAGTGCGGCATCTTTTTCTTGACGGTTGAAACTTCGACGACTCAAATCTTGACTTGATGTCATCTCGGTTCTTCAAAATGGTTGACAGTGTACTGGAGACGATGGCGTACTGGCGACCGACCTCTGCTTTCTTTGCCCCCGCATCCACAGCCCGGATGATCTCCATCTTGGTATCGAGGGTAAGACACTTACGCTTGGTTTTGATGCTAGCCATTTTCTTTTACGAATGTGGCAGTTACAGTTACGATGAACGTATGAGAGATGGTCCCAAAATGTACCCCTTTTTATAATCATTTGATGCGGTAAATTGTTTGAAGTGCAACTCACTCAGGAGGGGGTTTTAGAAAATCTTTTGTTTGGGCTATTTTTAATTGAAAAAGGGGCTCTACTAAAAAAAGAACTCGAACAGCGGTGACGTTTTTGAAGTTTTGCATGGATGATACGAGCAAGGATTAATCATTAGAACCCCTACATACTGCCGAGTGCGTTCGCCGACATGAATTTATTAAGTAAGCGGCATGTTTTTGAAATTGAGAAGGATTGTCAGTGACTAAACCGTTGGTGGTTTTGAGCCACGCGCGTGATTTAAGCCCTCTATTGTCTGCTTGGGTAAACCAGTCCGTTGAATAGACTGGTGGCACTCTACGAGCACCATGCAATTATCACCTCTATTGTATTGATCATGGGGTTTAAGGGCTTCATGTCATTTCTCTTACGAAGGTAAGCTTTTTTTACACACTTATTCCAGGCCCTCGCTACAAACGTCTGAAAACAATACATTTTGTCTCCAAGGGACCGCAAAATTACCTCGTTATAACCGTGTTCTCGCTACTTCCGTGCTCATATAATCCATATTTTAATGCATTGAAACACGCACCGGGCAGTTCGGGACCGGCAAAAAACCTCGTAATAACCGGAACCTCGTTACATGCGAGCTCGTAATAACGGGAGTCGACTGTATACATGTAGCAAAGGTATTTCGTCAAAAAATTCCAATGTCAAAACGTATTGCTGAAGTGTTGGTTTAAAACAAAATTATTTATAAAGTATTAACAACTTCATTTAGTTCCAAACTTACAGCAGGTCCTGGCTTTCCGTCGTTTCCAGCACGTCCATCAGATCCGGGCAAACCCTGTATTCACAAAACATCAAGGATAAATTTTAAAAATAGTCTGTTCTCAAGTTTAAAACTTACCAAGGGACAAAATCTTTGTACTATCCCTATGTAAAATACAGCCTGGGGGTGAAAAATGTCCACTTTGACAACGGGGGAAAAGGGAAAAAGAAGAGGCCAAGTGGAAGATGTTGATTTAAGACAGGGAGTTTAAAAGCAACGATGGTAACAAATTTGCTAATTACTCTTGCAAAATCATTATACTATCCCTTTGTCAAATCCAGCCTAAAGGTGAAAAATCGCCACTTTGACAACGGGGGGGGAAAGGGAAAATTAAGAAGACAAGTGGAAGATGTCGATTTTAGACAGGGAGTTTAAAAAAGCAAAAGAAAAATTCTACTTACTCTTGCTCCTGGGACTCCGGCATCTCCTACGCGTCCTGGGGAACCCTAGACATTAAAAAACAAGAAATAATACATATCAAAACACGATCATACATTTTTTTCTTAAAAACTGGTCTTTAACACACAATTTGGGGGCATTGATGCTTTTTTTTTCTTTATTATTCATAATTTCTGAGTTTGCTTTCTTTCTTCTACTCTCTCTATTATTGTGTCAATACAGATTATATTGCAATACAATAACTCTTTCTCACTTAAAAATGTTCCATGAATTTGGATTTGAGACCTCAGAAATTTATTTTAAGGTCCCAAAATCAAGCATCTGAAAGCACACAACTTGTGCGACAAGGGTGTTTTTCTTCCATTATTCTCTCACAACATCGACAACTAATCGAGTCAAAATTTTCACAGGTTTGTTATTATATGCATTAGTTGAGATACACCAAGTAAAAATACTGGTCTTTGACAGTTACCAAAGGTGTCCGGTGTTTTAAACGACCTCATCGCACTGAGCAGACGATCTCTGGGTTAATATGCTGTATAGTTAGTGAGTGAAATTGTGCATTGGACATACAAGTCGTCTTTTAAATGCAAACTAGAGTGATTGTGACATGAGCAATCTCAAGAGACTTACAGCATCTCCCTTCTCTCCTGGGGCACCAATAGCTCCTTGGGCTCCGGAATTTCCCTGGTGAAAACAAAAACAACAAAATTAACATCTCTCACTAAATACAATGTACACAATACTTGTAATAATAATAATAACCCGTTTTTAAATAGCGCTTTTCACACCCGGAGGGCGTCCCAAAGCGCTTCACATTATTACCCCTGGTCACTGGGCCTTAAATCACTCCTTAAACCCATCTCAGCTCCCTGGTGGGGAGTATACAGCCTTGTGCAACATTAATATGCGCTTCTCGGCTAAATCAATCACAAGAACCATCTCTGCCCTCACAGGTACCCATTTACCCCTGGGTGGAGAGAAGCAATTGTAGTTAAGTGTCTTGCTCAGGGACACAAGTGTCACGACCGGTCAAAAATGATCTTGAGGGGGACAGCACATCAGAGGGTGTAGGATATTTGGGGCACAATGCATAAGATATATAGCTTCTTTAAAAGAAACAGCAAAAATGCAATCAAATTTATGTTTAATTATTAATTACTGTGCAAACAGTTCCAACAGGTTCATTAGGCATTGGGAGATAAGAAATCTAGCGTCTTTAAAAGAAACAGCAAAAATGCAATCAAACTTATGTTTATTAATTCATGCGCAAACAATTCCAACAGGTGCGTTGTGCATTGGGAGAATGAACAGAGACCACTGCCTCATGCTATGATTGAGCAAATGTGCCCCGCTTTTATAGAAAACAGTTGCTCCGGAAAGGATATTGAGACAGGGTAAAAGGGAAAATTAGAAAGTGTTTTGTTTTTAACCAGTGTCTTGGTTTCTTCACTAGCTTCCCAAACTGATAAATGACTCCACAAAGACTAAAATCTCGTCTCAAAACTAATCTTATGTCACAGGTTTTCAAGGGCTAATTTAGTTGTGTCCGTTTTCTTTCGCTTGCTTTTGGTTTTAATGCGCCTTGAACACCCAGCAGGGTGCACATGTGCACATTGCGCAACATTCATGGCACCAGACTATTATTTCATCATTACATACATACATACATACATACAAAAATGTTTTAAATATTCAGCCATTTCATCAAGACCAGGTCGGTTTGTGATGAAACAGAGAATCAAATAAACCACGAGGCAAAATGCAAGAAATCCAGCCTCAGTTTGGTTACAATGAGTTGGAATAGAGAAAAATCAAGAAAGCCACGCCACGATAAAGGTCTATTATTATCTTCCATGCTGCAATCCTTGCTTCATCCACAAATGACTTACCTGTAGTCCAATTCCTCCAGCCATGCCTCGTTGTCCTGGTGCACCTACACCTCCCTAATAGAGAATCAATGAATGAAAAAGATTATCACAATATAATAATAATAATAATAATTTGGGGGGCTAATCGACGCGGCAACAACGTGTTCGAGAAGCAGGCATGCAATGGCGCATTCAGCTGCCAGCCACATCAACCCATTATGACCACGGAGCACAGCCAAGATCGAAAGTGTTTGATTTTTTTCCTGAGGGAGGAAAAACGGATAGTCTGGAAAACCCTTGTGGCACAGCAGAGAACCAACGCACAACTCAACTCACATATGGCCCCGACCGGGAATCGAACCGGGGTCACCTTGGTGAAAGGCGAGCGCTTTACGCACAAGTCAACCGTGCCACCCAAACCAACCGTGCCATTAGAAGTGCATTTTATACTAATGATTTGGGAGGCTAATCATCCTTACTTGCAGCTGAGACGCTAAATTGTGAACAACACTGTTACAATGTTCAAGCTGCTGGCACGCAAGGGCGCCTAAAGTAGAAAGCCACATCAGCTCATAAAAGAAAACCAGGAGGCCTAGCAAAAACCCTCTTGGCATAGGCGAGAAATGTGTATATGTGAGATTTCTAATGTTCAACATTTTTAAATTGTAGTACTTACACGTGCGCCCATTGGTCCACGAGCACCATTTGGTCCAGCTGGACCGTCGGGACCCTGAAGAGGACAAATAGAAGTGAGGAGGAAAATATAAATATATACGTGGTTTGCGGTATCACCATGTGTTAAATTGTTAAGCGCTCTCGAACAGGCTAGTCCTGGTGAGAGCGCAATAATAAGTTCAATAAATTATGTGTGTTTCTACTTGCCATGTAGAGTTTGTTCTTAGAGAACTGTCTTGATTTGTTCTACTACCGCGGAGTAGATTGTTCGAGCGTTCGGGAGACTTCTCAGTTCTGAAAAGAACTGTCCTGCTTGTTAACTATTACCTCAGCGGATGGTATAGAAATAGGCTGGGACTACTACTTTAGCTTATAGGATCGTAATTAACTGTACTACCGAGGAGTCAATTCTTGAATTGGTCTCAATGTTTCGACTAGCTTGCTCTAGTTATCGTCAGGAGAATTTAATAAAAGGGTTGAAATTATTCCTCAGAATTATTATATTTTTAAGTAACAAAACAGACATATGGTAACAATCAAGAAAAAATAGCAGAAATAAAACAGTAATCAGAACAGAGAGACTCACATCAGAACCATCAGAACCGTCTTGTCCAACCTCTCCACGGACTCCAACAGCTCCCTGGAATCAAAGCAAACAGAAAGAATAACAGTGAGGGTGCGTTGTTTGTAAACAGCTTATTCAGCCTAGATACAATTGGCAGCGCACCGTATCGATACCTTGCTACCATCACTATAACCCCTGGTAGGGATGTACTGAAAAACAACACTGATTGGCTCCCAAAAATGACTATTTTGCGTGCATGCTTGTCAACAACTTTTGAGGACTTGTATGGCGCAATCGCATGTCAAAAATTTAAGTATTTTGACGTGAGTCCATTTCAAATGAATCTTGAGTTTCCGCAGTCACCCTAAACTGTATAGAGTTAGACATATCACAAGATCAAAGAAAAAAAAGAGGGGACAAGGTGGTCTTTGACTTGATCCCTCTTTTGCCGGTTACCAAACTTGAACAGGCGTGTAGAGTGGATCGGCCACAGGCCTACATGCAGTTAAAATGTGCCAGATTCTGGCAGTGCGCTGTATCGATACCTCTTGTCACCAAACTTTGGTAGAGGTGTACTGAAAAAACAATGCCGATTTGCTCCCAAAAGTGACAACTTGTGCTCTCTTGTTCAAACCTTTCAAGCGCTATGAACCAATATCATGAGCAAGCAAGGCATGCTAAGAAAAAAGGCACGCCTAGATCAATCACTCCCGGGAGTGAAAATGTTCTAAACCTTGTGAAAGAAAACAAAGTTTGACTTACTCTTGCGCCACGGGCACCATCGCTTCCGCGTGAACCCTGTAGTCCGGCGTACCCTTGAGCTCCGGCCTCACCAGCAACGCCAGCGGCACCACGGCTTCCCTGTGTTAAAAGCAACAACAGTCAATACTCAGCATAACAGAGTTTTACAAGTTCATGAGAACTGAATTACACGAGCCAAAAAGCAATACAAATCGGGTCAATAAAACTTTTGAAAGTCTCAATTCTTATTTGAATTATAATAATAATATAATAATATCAAAGTCTTATATAGCGCACGTATCTACCAAACAGGTACTCAAGGCGCTGAGTATATACAAACTTTCAGAAAGATAGGTTATTGAAGTGATGAATTCTGAGACCCAATTATTTAGCACCTTGTAAGGGTTAACAAGGTGCTACGGTGCATTAAGCAGCCACAGACAGGAACACCGGGGCGGACCCCTTCTCTTTTCGATAAGTGCACTGGGTTCTTTTTTACATGCATTACGTAACACATGGGGCCAACGGCTTTACGTCCCATCCGAAGGACGAAGCAATGGTTAAGTGTCTTGCTTAAGGACACAAGTATCAAAAAGAGATACTTACAGCTGATCCTCGGGCTCCAGTCATACCTGCACCACCGGGTGCACCAGCGGCTCCCTGTAGGTTAAAAAGAAAAAACAGAGAGTCAAGACTTTGTCTTACAAGAGAGTTGATATTAATAAGGTAATTGTACGGAACTTTTTAAGTAGAGCGTCTCTATTACAACCCTCAGGTCTTGATAATTTCTGATGCTATATCAACACCTTATGAGGTAACCAATATTAGTGCATTCACATTAACAATCTGTACCCATTTTTAAAATCTCACTCCTTGGTGAAGAGTAGCAATTAAAGTCAATCGCCTTGGTTATATGAACTAGATATCAATTGGCCTAAGTCAATGATCAAGACTGTTATTTATTCCAATACTATTTGTTTTAATGCAAGTTGCCAGACACTAAAAGGCGTGAAGGCCACTTTAAGGTGCGGGCTACATTTTCTTTTCCATTAATCATTGTCACCTACTCCTAGGCTGAAACAGGGTTCCCCCTTTACAGTCCATAAGGATGTAGGTATGGGTACCATCCATCAGAAGCCTGGTTGGTAGAGCAGAAGGCACTACCTCCCCAACTTTACGAAGCATTCATGGTGAATCAAACAAGCTTAAATAACCATCTGGGTATGAGTAATAGATGACACTCACCATGTCACCAGCTGATCCAGTCTCTCCATCCTTGCCGGCGAATCCCTAAAACATCAGGAGGAAACAAGGAATTCAATCAATTTAAGATAATAGGTCAAATCTGTGTTTTGTTGAAAGGGTTGATAATGACCAGCTGGAGCTATTGAAGACAGGCTTGCTTCGCTGGACGCAATTCATAGCTATGAGTGGTAGACATGTGTGTACATGTGCGTATACACACCACCAAAACGCGAACAAAACATTTTAACAAAATATTTTGACAATTTTGCAAACTTCAACAACTCGCAAAGGAAACAAGTGGCAGATTGTCTAGAATTGTGAAACCGTCTCGCCTTTTCACAAAAGGGTATTTATGAATGGGAATAAAAGAGTAGTGACTCGTTCTTAAACGGTCGTTTAAGAACTCATCATTACCCTTTTATTCCCTTATTTTTAAGCGAAACTTACAGCTGGACCAGTCTGACCTGGAGCACCATCTGCACCGCTCTCACCACGGAGACCCGCGATTCCTTGCAGACCACTCTCACCCTGTTCTCCTGCTACACCCTGGTGGTGACAAAAATTGACAAAAATCAGAAAGTGTGGATCACACAAACACATATAATAAATATACTGTGGATTCAAATGGTAATACCTACAAAACTTGAATGTGGTATAAACCACCTGTAAGCTTATTTAATTAAAAAACAGCCGAGGTAAAAACAACCGGAGAAGTTTGCCTGTGAAGTTCCCACTGTGTGATACTGCCGTCGATTTCACAAAACTCTTCCTAACTTAAGACTAATCTTAGGACTACGAACGAGTCCCAACCCTGCACTGTAGCATGTAGACCTTAAGATTAATCCTAAGTTAGGACTCGTCCTAACTCAAGATAAGACGAGTCCTAACTCTTTGTGAAATCGACCCCGGGATGTTTTAAAATTTTAAACTGCTTGAGATACATCTATATGTAAAAGTTACCACAAATTTATTGAAATATTGTTATATACTACCAAAAATAATAGTGGCTTCTTAAATAGCGCTTGTATCCGTCACTCAGTGACGCTCCAGGCACTTCAACCTCCAGTATTTTCATGTAAGGTACTATGGATGCGGAGCTACGTTTTTGAAGTACATAAATAAGGCCAATTCCTTTGCATAGCACCATGTAATAGTTTACATTTTAGGTAAACAAACAAACAAACAAACAAACAAACAAACAAACAAAACATAGTTTTTTTATCTACCTTGTGACCTGGAGCACCAACAGCTCCCATGATTCCTGAGGCTCCGACTGGTCCCTTCATTTAAGAAAGAAAGATAAACAAGTTTTTAGTTTTCGTTATAAGGAACTATATTGGCATCAATCCACATCTCAATCATTTGTTTCCATAGAGTTATATATAAGAACTAGAGGGCGCACTGGCCTATATACATGTACGCGCCCCGGCATGCACACAGGCGGCCATTTTCTAGGTTGACAAAACAGCCATCGCAAAGCGTGTGTTTGTGCGGCCATTTTGTAAGTTGAACAAACAGCATCGCGTGAGCGTTCAATACCAAAAAAACTCGAACGGCTTTTGATATTCAACGCTCGTGCAGAATGACGCGCTTGTCATCTTGCGGTCCCGTGCAGATGTGCAAGCAGCATCACCAGTGCGCCCGCTACTAATTATATATATCTGTATGTTTGTTTCTAATTAACCAATTTGCAAATTTGTTGTATTGTTGGTACACTATAAGTTATCATACAAGCGCGAGTGGAGTACGGAAACAAACACCGCTTCTGCGTCCCATATCCAATGAGGCCGAAGGCCCGAGTTGGATATGGGACGCAGACACACTATATTTTCTGTATTTCCACGAGAGTGTGTGATAACACATTTATCTTCATGCAAACTTGGCGCATGACATACATGTAGAACACACAAGACACAGGTAGTGATATTAGCCGTGCAATATAGGTTTTTATCACCACTCCATTCTGCAAATCTGATTGGTGGATTAGCGCATACTTGAAGATAAAAATGAGATCATCAACTTGTTGTCCCTTGTCTTTGTCTTTGTTAGTCTTATACGCAGTGTTAGTCTGTCAATAGGTTAGGGTACTAAAGCAAAGGCTTCATCAAACCCTAATTTTTGCCTTTCTAATTTGTTAATAATGTTGGCTACTGTTTATAACTGTCACTGTTAATGTTATAAAAACATCAAATATGTATTTTATCATCATGTGAAGCCAATACTGAAATACAAGTTTTATTGAATTGAACTGAAGGAGGACATTTTAACCAGTATATTTTCACCCCTTTGTGCACACTTTTGGGAAAGGAAACAATCATATTTGGATTCAGCAGGTTCATATTGATAAGAATCTCCAAAAATAATGTAACATGCAAGATGTTCTCTTGAAAGGCATTTTCTAGCCCCATTTTTTAGCCACATTCGGGGGTTGATCATGGCCTAACATGGTTAAACACTTATTGTATACTTACAGCGTTTCCGATCTCACCATCGTTACCATCTTGGCCTCTGGTTCCCTGTAAAATTAAAATAAAACATGCATGTTACTGAGTCAATTTGTATCATTATTTGTGCTTATAAAAACAAATACACAAACAATTAACCGATTTCCAGAGTAAGTGGCAAATATCAAAAATATTTAAGAGACTTAATTTAATGAACCAATGTGTGGTTAGCACTGTATACTCAGTGCTTTCCCATATATTTTGAAAGCAATCCACAGACATGTAGGTGGGATTTAAACCTACCACCTTCGCCATCCCAGAGTGGAATTCATACCACTAAACCCATGAAACCACTGACATTGTACAACAGCTAGAGGCAGTTCAAGTCCTATATACTCTGCATCAATTGTTCTAACTTAAGTTCTGTTCAGGAGTTCACTCGTTTGTTGTATAAGCCATTTCTTCAAAATTTAAAACTTTTGAATATGCCTCAACTTCATAATTCTTTTGTAAGTAGTTCTTGATATTATATCTTTGTTCAGTCGACATTCTTTATATGTATACAAGTGCATTGTGTAATAAGGAAATACATGTCAAACTGACTTGAATAGGTGTGAATTGAACAGATGTGAAATTTACATCAAGGATATTAAGACAATAATTAGTGCTTCACCCAGACACCAATTTATGAACCCATCCTAAGTTAGGACGGGTTACTCATCCGAACTCGAGTTAGAGTTAATCCTAGCGTTTCGTGAAATCGGCTGCAGGACCCTTAACCTTTTAGTTGACCTATATTTGAATGGTGATTTTCTTCAGTAATATTATTTCATAGAATGATTTGTAAAAAGGGGGAAAAAAATCAACTTACAGCAACACCACGGGATCCACGCTCTCCCCTCTCTCCTTGAATTCCACGCTCTCCCTAGTCAAAAGAAAAATTATACCAAAATTAAACTGGTCATCAAAAATATTGTCCTGTTTCAACAGAAAGTGAGTGTGCACATGCATAATCATAAATAATACACAACTAAGGCATTTGTTCTTTCCTGAAGAAGGCATGCATTTGTGTGTAATATTGTCTAAAATCGCTCATTATAACAATACAAGGCATTTATTCAGCGCATAATGTAGAAGCCTTTATGCGAAACAAAACAAATAAAACAATGAAACTCAATATTGAAGCAGATGCTTCTTAAAAACCACATCCATCGATGTTCAAAAGGAGCAAGTGAGTGTCTAGAGTTTTGATATTCTCTTACCCTGGCTCCAGAGGCTCCGGCAGATCCTTGGGCACCATTTTCTCCGCTCTCTCCAAGAGCACCGGTATCACCACGGACTCCCTTCTTGCCACGTCCACCCTAAACACAAAGATTGGAGTGTGAAAACACCGACAGCATGAATGTCAAATGGACAGTTTGTATTTAGGCATTGAAATTACCAACTACATCAACCCTTGAAACTATTTGGTTCAGTTTTTCTTACTTCTACATGTAGTTCGTGGACTTATCTACAATTGTTTTAAAGACCTGAATTTCACAGAAATCATGGGTTTTTTTCTCCCAGTTGTTCTATGCCAACACGTGTAATAAAATAGACCTTTCCATTTTTATAAACAAATAGCACTGGTTTGCGTGGACAGCCGAATGTTAGCAAAACATTTAGTTCAAACTTGTCTGCAAACTGTCAAGTAAACAAAATACCTCCAATGATTGGTTGCTTTGTTTCCAACAAATTCAACGCTATTTGTTTATAATTGTGTAACATCGTTACGAACTGTAGCTATCAACATGCATTTTTGGTATTACAGTTATCACTTTACATAGTTTTCGAACAGCGGTTGGCAAAGACTTGGGCTGTGACTTTGCAAAAGAAATGTCTGTAGACAGACCTTTTTTTTGTTGATAAACAAACCACCTTGGTTAGCATGGTTGGCCGAATGTTAGTAAAACACTAGATCGTAAAAAACAGATTTTTTAACAAAATTGAACATTTTCTGAAAACATTTAATCAAACAAAATACCTCTCATAATTAGTTGTTTTGTTTTAAACAAAATCAACAAATTTTGTTATATCGTTAACAGAAATAGCGATCTTTTCTTAATTTGCACTTATGGCTTTCCATAGTTTTCCAATCTGGGTTGGCAAAAACTCGGGCTGTGACGTTGCATAGAGGCTGGAGCTATAAACAACCTGGCTTCTTTTTGGCCATGAATATCTACATTGGTTGATTACTATTGTATACAAGAAACTAGACTTACTCTCCATCCTTTGTGTCCCTGAGCTCCACGTCTTCCTGGGAATCCACTTGCACCCTGAGAAAGAAAACAAAACATATAAAATTAATCGCGGTAAATTTACAACTATCTTCTATCAAATTATCAACAGAGTGCTGCATTTTTTTTTTTACCTCAGATCCTATGCTCCGTTTTTGTTTTGTTTATCAACTTTTCAGTTCTATAATCAAAATATGTTTCTCATTAAAAGAGGTTCTGTGTCAATATTCAAAACTTAGTTTGTTTGAAAAGCTGCCTCCTGATTACAATCTTAGCTTTGCTCTTCAGCTTTGCTGTAACAATTTGAAATTTGAAATTCAGTCTTAGTTAGAACTTCCTTTCAAAAACACTTTAATTGTGAAAAAGTAACAGCAAATGGGTTTGTTATGCATTAACTCTTGAGCTGAATCTATTCTGTCTCTAAAGATTATATGGCAATGAGTTCTTCAACTTACCTGGCGTCCGGCTGCTCCAGCACGACCAACGGCACCAGTGGAACCATCGCTGCCCTAAAACAAAACATTAATAATACTGGCTTTATTCTTCACTCTATATACACTAAATATTTAATACAAACATTTATTTTTTTCTTTGTTGGTCATCCCTCTGAAATTTTGTAGGAACTTGGTCTCCTTTGAGACCAAGTTCTGTATCCAAATACGTAGGATGCATTGAACCCATCCTAAGTTAGGACGGGCGACTCGTCCTTACCGAGGCAGGATTGATCCTAGCGTTTTGTGATCGCCTGCAGGCTAATTTCCGTCCTAACTTCTCGTAGAAATTACTAAGCAGGACAGTTCTTTTTCAGAACAAAAGAACCCCACCCCCATTCCCGTCCGGGCTCGGAAATCTACTTTGCAGTTGTAGAATAACATCAAGACAAGTTCTTGCAAGAACATTCTACACAGTCAGCTAGATATAACCACCCAAACAAATCAACAGATTTTGATTTAGTCAAATGTTTGAATGTCAAAAGAGCAAGTTAACCTGTTGCACTTCTCTCACTGATGACCCCCAACCACCCACTTTTCCCGCCGAATTTTAGTCCTTTTTTGTTTAACTAGAGCAAGTTAACCCATTAGCCATTTTTGGAAAGGTATGGTGGACACTATAGTAGTGCACTGTTTGGTTTGGGTGTTTTCACACACATTTACCCAAACCTGAAGTGTCAAATCTCAGAATGGCTTGTCACACTTTTTCCCTGTAGATTTGTACACTTTTTCTCACTGACGCAACCCCACTATTCCTCACTCTACCTTGATGAGAAAGTTTAAACCACTAACCTCTCTGCCTTCATCACCATCTTCTCCTCTACGTCCTGGTGGGCCGGAAGATCCCTGAAAAAGAATCAAAATAGACGTGAGCATACAGCAGAACCAAAACCACAAACAAGTAACTGGTATTCTCTTCAACAAATAATTCACTTCCAACAAGTTTTTAACATTAAACTATGTTTAATACTATGTAACTATGTAATTTGTCAGGGAACTAAATGCACCAAATCTTTCCCATAAAATATGTAAACTGCACACATAACACCACTTTTTGTTCAGGGCTTTTAATGTAATGGCGCGACCCATACACATTTGAGCGTCTGTCTCAATTGCTTTTGCAAACCAACAGTGTCCGTACATGTGCATGAAAGTAATTTGCATAATTCATGGGAAAAGCTAATTTACTTTTGAAACATATTTTATTTAAATATTTGTTTTGAAACATCTGCTTATAAACAAAATAATTTGACTTGATGAGAAAGTGAGTTTACAGGGTAAAAAAATTACTCTTTCCATCAAAGTGCCTCTGACATAAGTATGTTGTATAGTGTGTCGCTTGAAAACTTCAGGATAAAGGACAATTGATCCTCCAAAGACAGAAAATGTTTGAAGTCTATTTTAGAAAGACTTACTGGTTGTCCAACTGATCCAGTTTCTCCCATCATGCCTGCCATTCCACGAACTCCCTGTTAAGGCAAAATATGACATGTATAAGAAGCTGCAATAATGTATTCAACACACGGAACATAAAAATCACACAAAATCACAAATGATGGTTTGGCCCCCATGATTTTTCAGCCACTCCGTTCAGGATAGTCTTAACCCCAAATACACCATAAAAATGCTGCCACCATCTTGGTCATGCTCCTTGTAATCAACAGACCGTATTGAATGCTAAAATTCATTGAGTATACAGTGCTAACACACATCGGTGTATGGGTAAAAACCAAAATTAATATTCTTTATCCCCGATGCAAATTTATTATCTATTATATCGTTGCGGTACCCGCTGCCAAAACATAGGATTCGAACTGCCTCTAGCTGCCGGGCAACCTCGGTAGTCTAGTTGGTAAGACACTGCTCTAGAATTGCAAGGGTCGTGGGTTCGAATCCCACCCGAGTAACGTGCCTGTGATATTTTTTTCACAGGACTCGGGAAAGTACTGAGTATACAGTGCTAACACACATCGGTGTATGGGTAAAAACCAAAATTAAAATTCATTGTGTCAAAAAGAAACCAGACTATTTCTCCTTTCAGCCTCGATTTGGTTTCATTGATTCGAATGGGAGAAAATCAAGATGGCCACACTAGTACATTTTCAAATCATACAGATTTGGTCAAACCACTCTCATGGTGAATCTTGTTTCTACATATCTGTCTTTCCCTTAGATTTCACTCTATGGACCAACTTCAGACATTTGAAAGATTTTTAATCTTGAAGGATCTACTCACACGTTGTCCAGATGGTCCTGGGGCGCCTGGTGGTCCTGGTGGTCCCTAAAGGAGCAGAAAATAAAACAAAATTATACCAACTCTGATCTCTAAACATTTTACGGATTATTCAACTATGATTTGTACCAACTTTCTTCTTATTATATGCAGCAAAATAAATTTGGTGCAAATAGTAATTTTTTGGTTGCTGTACATGTCTTCTTTATGGATTCTTTAAGAAAAGAACCGATCCAAAAAGAGTTGATCGCATTTTCTGAATATTTCTACTCTCGATTTGTACCTGGATTTTTGTTCAAGGAACTGTTAAAGGTAAAAATAATAAAACTGATGTTTTATGTCACCTGTTATTTTTTGGTTAAT
Organism: Asterias rubens; assembly: GCF_902459465.1. Classification (NCBI taxonomy): domain Eukaryota; kingdom Metazoa; phylum Echinodermata; class Asteroidea; order Forcipulatida; family Asteriidae; genus Asterias; species Asterias rubens. The sequence goes on along the minus strand of NC_047064.1, from coordinate 15,036,618 downwards.
TGAATGTCCAATTCAAGTAGATTATTAGAGTTATTCAAATTGGGGAAACCAGCCTTACCTGAATGACTTGCTGAGGTGCATATCCCATGCTCTGTCCCTTGCTCTGGTACTGTTGTTGGTAGGTTGGGGCGAGGGCCTAGAAAGAGAACAAAATATGGAGATAAAACAATGAATTTGAAGATGAGGGTTTTTTTTTCCCCCTGAAGGGGGAATTTTATTCAAGTTACTTCAATGTACAAAGCTACACAAACTACTGGTAAAACCAACTACTTATAGAACGGTATGAAAACAGAATTGGCAGTATAGAAATATTGACTGCTTAATAATCGGCACAGGTAAAGTTATAGGCCCTCGGTGATGTCAATATCAAAGCGAATTATATACCAAATAATATATACTGAATGATATTAAAGATTCTTCTAATCAACAATCCTGACTATGGTGAAAGGTCGTCTGCGAAGAAAGGTCACAGTTCGCGCCTTGACACGGAACGTTATCGTCAGGCAGTAGCCTACACACGAGCAGCCTATTTGTGACTGTTCCGTTTTTTTGTTTAAGGGCAGGCACAGTCGATTGCTCAACTATGATGTCATATTCATAGAAAAAGGGGGGCCCAGCTATTTCAACGTCTCAATTTTAACCAATCAGATTTGAGGAATCTATATATGAGGTGTAACTACAATGATTACGATAAACGGTGTTTTGTTAATACTGGCACAGGAGTTGAGCAACGCTTTTGAAGGGGCACAGCAAGTTTTCCCTCTGGTAAATGTAAATGGAAAATTGTGTTGGAACCTTGCAGAGGGCACCGCAGCAAAAGCACAGGGCACCAGGGCAGTTGCTGTGAGCCATTTCGAGGCTTGCGGGCGTGTGCGCATGGTCAACAGGATCCGACTCAAGATGGTGAATGGACAAGTGAGAGTATTGGGCTCTGGATCATGCATATGCATGAGGTGTAGTCATTTAAAGTTTACCTCTCCAGGGGGTCCAGGCTGTCCAGGGGCTCCATCAACTCCGGGAAGTCCAGGTGCTCCTGTGTCTCCATCTGGACCCTGTGAAGCGAAGATGAAACCAGACAAAGCAAATCAAACACGGTTTGTATATAAATGCATTGGAATGAAAAGGTTACCTTTCAACAAAACGTCTTGCCTCTTTTTCTGATGGGGGACTCGGATTGGATACAGATTACGTCAAGTGCATCCAATTGGTTCACGTTCAAATTCTTAAGGACTGGGGGTATCAGAGATGCCAACATTTTGCTTCTCGCAGTTAGGGAGATTTAGCACTCTGTTTGTACATTAATGCATTTGAATGAAAAGGTTATATTCCAACAACATTTCTTGCCTCCCTTTTGATGGGGGACTTGGATGGAATACAGATAACCTCAAGTGCATCCAATTGTTTCACGTTCAAATCGAAAAGGACTGGGGGTAGTTGAGCTGCCAACATTTACATCTTGAAATCAGGGAGATTTTGTACAACAATCAGGGGTATATAGGATTCTGAGGCATTGCAAGGTGAGGTAACAATCTATATTTGTATATAGGATTTGAGGCATTGCATGCTGAGGTATCAATGTATATTTGGTTTGCGGTAACACCATGTGTGTATCTACTTGCCAGGTAGAGTTGTTCTTAGAGAACTGTCTTGCTTTATTCTACTGCCGCAGAGTAGAGGTTCGGGAGACTGTCTCGCGCTTTAACTATTACCAGGGCGGATGGTATAGAAAATAGACTGGACTACTACTTTAGCTTATAGGATCGTAATTAACTGTACTGCCGCGGAGTCAGTTCTGAATTGGTCTCAACGTTTCGACTAGCTTGCTCTAGTCATCGTCAGGAAACTGAAGAGGTAAGAGAAGAGCTGGCTTGTTCATAGGGGTTCAATGGATCCACTGCAGGTCAATCAATGCTCTGATTGGTTGTGTCAGGGAGATATTAAGAATTACATTCAACATAATAAGAAAAACGTTACACTAATCAGGGAGATTTTTCATCAGAACAGGGAAAGATGGGGGGTTTTTTTCAGGGAACTTTCTGCATAATTGGGGAGAATTGGCAGCTCTTCGGGGAGAAACAGAAATATTTTTTGCTAAGAAATGCATTTCCATTTAAAAAAAAACAAAAAAACAAACAAGCACCCTTGTTTACAGGTTTCCCCAGGTTTGTGAGCTACAGTGATTAGGTTCACTTTATGAGGCGCTCTTGGTTTTTCCATAACCAGAAATTATCAGAATAAATTGGTGCTTATAGCAGGGGATGGCAGATTGATGCTTACAAGTAGTGGTTACCTACCTTGAATCCAGCTGGTCCCATACGGCCTGGGTATCCCTTGGGGCCATTTGGACCCTGTAAAATGAAGTCAAGTTTGTGTTAGTCAGGCTGCAATTAATTTAGGCTTTAGATAATACATGTAAGCAACATTGGAGATTCAACACCAGGGGTGGATTTCACAAAGTGTTTTCACACAAGACTAGCCTTGTCTTGAGCTATGACGAGTTCCCCGTCCTAACTTAGGACTAGCCTAGACTTATCTTTGTGAAATTGACCCCAGAACCTATTTGCGACATCTCAAAGAGATGCAAACTTCACAAGGAGAACGGGTTTCTTTTAAAAATATCTCTGCTTCCTTTTTTTCACTCTTCCGTGTAGCCCGTATCTGGAGAGGCCTTTTATGCCTTGTGACAGGCGACTTCCAAGGCGACTTTTTCAATTTTAACAATTTCTTGCCTGGTGCATGTTTCCCTCCATCCTACAATAATAGACTGTTTCAAGAGGAATATCAATTCCAACCTTCAGAGATCCACTGAGTTATTTTCATCTGTAATATTTTTCTTCTTGTAGGTTTGATTGGGGGAAACTTGTTTAACAATAAAATAAAATAAATAGAAAAAATAGCTTAATCACTGATTTTTACTTACAGCAGGTCCAGCTGGCCCAAGGGGTCCGGGTGGTGAATAGGCGGCCATATCCTACATTGAAAAAAAAAAAAAAAGTTGTTGCTTTAGTTTCTTGTTCTATTTCAAACAATGACGAATCTGTGTGTA